>NC_058524.1:398730762-399033793 GCF_904849725.1 Hordeum vulgare subsp. vulgare | reverse complement strand
AATTTAATCATATAAAGATTGAGGTATTGCACTAACACTAGCACCCACGTCACATAAACCATGATAACAATGATCTCCTATCTTAATAGAAACAACAGGCGTGCCAACAGCAGGCCTATGTTTGTCTCTAGCATGAGGTTTAGCAATTCTAGCAGCATCTTCACAGAAGTGAATATCATGGCCATCAACATTGTCGGACAGGAGATCTTTGATAATAGCAATACTAGGTTCAACTCTAATTTGCTCAGGGGTGTAGGCGTTCTAATGTAGCCCCTACGTATCACTATTGAAGCTTTAGAATGATCCTTTATTCTAACAGGGAAAGGTGGTTTCTCAATATAAGTACTAGGAACAATAGGATCATTATCAACAATGACTTTCTCATCAACTGGATTGGGTTTAACTACATTGACTTCTAAGGGAGGATGATATTTAAACCACTTCTCTTTAGGGAGATTAATATGAGCAGCAAATGATTCACATAATGAAGGTACTATCTCAGTGTCAAGTTCATGTTTAGCGCTAAAATCACAAAAAGTATTTGCTTCAACAAAGGATTTAACGCAATCGAACTTAAGATTCAAACATGACTCCTTACCTTCATCAAACTCCCAATCTTCAGAGTTGCGTTTAATTCTTGTCAATGAATTCCATTTGAAGTCAATATATGTCTTCAAAAAAGAACCGGTACAAGAAGTGTCAAGCATGGTGCGTTTATCATGAGAAAGCCGAGCATAAAAGTTCTGAATAATAATTTCTCTCGAGAGCTCATGGTTGGGGCATGAATATAACATTGATTTAAGCCTCCCCCAAGCTTGAGCGATACTTTCTCTATCACAAGGCCAAAAATTATAGATATAATTCCGATCACGATGTACCAAATGCATAGGATAAAACTTTTGATGAAATTCCAATTTCAATTTGTTGTAGTTCCATGATCCAGTATCATCACATAGTCTATACCATGTCAATGCTTTATCCCCCAAAGATAAGGGAAAGACCTTCTTCTTGACCTCATCCTGGGGCGAACCTGCAAGCTTAAATAAACCACAAACTTCATCTACATAGATTAGATGCAAGTCGGGATGTGATGTTCCATCTCCTGTAAAAGGAATAGCCAACAGTTTCTCTAGCATACCCGAAGGAATTTCATGACAAATATTTTCAGTAGGTGCAGCAGGTTGAGGAGCAACTCCTTGTGATTCCGTTTGAGGTGAAGATACCCCGAACAACCTCCTCAAAGGATTAGTTTCCATAGTGACAAGTGACAATATATTTCAGCACACTATATAAATGTTTCCTTACAAAATTCCACTTACCAAAGGCGCTTCACTCCCGGGCAATGGCGCCAGAAAAGAATCTTGATGACCCACAAGTGTAGGGGATCTATCGTAGTCCTTTCGATAAGTAAGAGTGTCGAACCCAACGAGGAGCAGAAGGAATTGACAAGTGGTTTTCAGGAAGGTATTCTCTGCAAGCACTGAAATTATCGGTAACAAATAGTTGTGTGATAAGATGATTCGTAGCAAGTAGCAAGTAATAGTAGTAGCAAAGGTGTAGCAAAGTGGCCCAATCCCTTTTGTAGCAAGGGACAATCCTGGACAAACTCTTATAGGAGGTGAAGCTCTCCCGAGGCACATGGGAAGTTTTGTCAAGCTAGTTCTCATCATGTTAATATGATTCGCGTTAGCTACTTTGATAGTTTAATATGTGGGTGGACCAGTGCTTGGGTGCTTCCCTTACTTGGACAGACATCCCACTTATGATTAACCCCTCTCGCAAGCATCCGCAACTATGAAAGAAGAATTAATACAAAGTCTAACCATAGCATTAAATTAGTGGATCCAAATCAGCCCCTTACGAAGCAACACATAAAATAGGGTTTAAGCTTCTGTCACTCTAGCAACCCATCATCTACTTATTACTTCCCAATGCCTTCCTCTAGGCCCAAATAATGGTGAAGTGTTATGTAGTAGACGTTCACATAACACCACTAGAGGAAAGACAACATACAACGCATCAAAATATCGAACGAATACCAAATTCACATGACTACTTATAGCAACACTTATCCCATGTCCTCGGGAACAAAAGTGACTACTCACAAAGCATAATTATGTTCATGACCAGAGAAGTATTGAATAGCATCAAGGATCTGAACATATAATATTCCACCGAGTAATCCAACTAGCATCAACTACAAAGAGTAATTAACACTACTAGCAACCTTAGAAGTACCAATCGGAGTCGCGAGACAGAGATTGGTTACAAGAGATGAACTAGGGTTTGGAGATGAGATTGTGCTGATGAAGATGTTGATGGTGATGAGTCCCCTCTGATGAGAGGAGTGTTGGTGATGACGATGGCGACAGTTTCCCCCTCCGGGAGGGAAGTTTCCCTGGCAGGACGGCCCTGCTGGAGCTCTAGATTGGTTCTGCTCAAGTTCCGCGTCATGGCGGCGGAGATTCCTCCCGAAAGCCTCCTCCTGATTTTTTCAGGAACGAAACCCTCCTTATAGCAAAAGATCGGAGCCAAAGGGGCAACAAGGGGCCCACAAGCCACCTAGGCGCGGCTAGGGGGGTAGGCTGCGCCTGGCAGGCTTGTGGCCTCCTGGTGGCTCCCCTCTGGTACTTCTTTCGCCCAGTATTTTTTAGAAAATCCAAAATAATTCCTCGTTGATTTTCATGGCTTTTGGAGTTGTGCAGAATAGGTATCTCAAACTTGCTCCTTTTTCAGACCAGAATTCCAGCTGCCGGCATTCTCCCTCTTCATGTAAACCTTATAAGATTAGAGAGAAAAGGCATAAGTATTGTACCGTGAAGTGTAATAACAACCCATAAAGCGATAAATATCAACATGAAAGCATGATGCAAAATGGACGTATCAACGTTCCCCAACATGGTTTGTATCAAATGTCACAACATAACTGGGTGACTATAAAGGTGCTCTATAGGTATCTTCGAGAGTGTTTGTCGGGTTGTCATGGATCGACACTGGGATTTATCACTCCGTGTGTTGGAGAGGTATCTCTAGGGCCCACTCGGTAATACAACATCACGATGATCTTGCAAGCAATGTGATTAAGGAGTTAGGCACGGGATCTAGTATTATGGAACGAGTAAAGAGACTTGCCGGTAACAAGATTGAACTAGGTATGAAGATACTGACGATCTAATCTTGGGAAGTAACATATCGAAAGACAAAGTGAACAGTATACGGGATTGATTGAATCCTTGACATCATGGTTCGACCAATGAAGATCTTCATAGAATATGTAGGAGACAATATGGATATCCCGGTCCTGCTATTGGTTATTGGCCGGAGAGTGTCTCGGTCATGTCTGCATAGTTCTAGAACTCGCAGGGTCTACACACTTAAGGTTCGGTGACGTTTCAGTATAGTTGAGTTATGTATGTTGGTGACCAAATTAAGTTTGTTCGGAGTCCCGAATGAGATCCTGGACACCACAAGGAGCTTCGGAATGGTTCGGAGGTAAAGACTGATATATGGGAAGTTTTGTGTTGGTCACCGGAAAAAGCTCGGGCATCACCGGTGGCGTAGCAGGGGTGCCAGAAGGGCTCCACGGGTCCACCGGAAGGGGCCACTAGCCCCGTAGGGGCCACATGGGCTGAGAGGGGTGCGCACCAGCCCTTAGTGGGCTGGGCGCACCTCCGACCTAAGGGCCATGCGGCTTGGGCTGGTGAAGGGCCAACCCTAGGGGGTGGCACCACCCTAACTTGGGGGCTAACCCACCCCTAGGGCAGCCGCCCCTCCCTCCTTTGACCGCCGCCCCCTAGGGCAGAAACCCTAGGGCGCAGCCCCTCTCCCCTTCCCCTATATATATAGTTGGGGAGAGGGGGCTGCAACCAACCAATGCCATGGCGCAGCCCTGTCTCTCCCATAGATTAGTTTTCTCCACTTAGATCGGATACGGTTTTGCTTGGCGAAGCCCTGCCAGAACAGCTCCACCAACACCGCCACCATGCCATCGTGTTGACGGAGAACTCATCTATTTCTTCACCCTCTCTCTTGCTAGATCAAGGAGGTGGAGATCATCATCAAGCTGTACGTGTGCTGAACGCGGAGGTGCCGTCCGTTTGGCACTAGATCGGGACAGATCATGATGGGATCGCGGGATGGATCGCGATGAGATCGCGGGACAGGTCATGATTGGATTGCGAAGACGTACGACTACATCAACCGCGTAATATATGCTTGTGCTTAGCAATCTACAAGGGTATGTAGATGTACTCCCCCTCTCGTAGATGTTAGTCTCCATAGATCGATCTTGGTGAGCGTAGGAAATTTTTTGTTTCCCATGCGACGTTCCCAACAGTGGCATCATGAGCTAGGTCTATGCGTAGATGGCATCTCGAGTAGAACACAAAGGAGTTTGTGGGAATTGATATTTAGATTGCTTGCCTCCTTCGTATTTTATTGATTCGCAGTATTGTTGGATAAAGCGGCTTGGACCAGCTTCTCTTGTCCACGTACAAGAGACCGGTTCCATTGACTCGCATGCAACTTCTTGCATAAAGATGGCTGGCAGGTGTCTTTCTCTCCTACTCTAGTTGAATCGGATTCGACAAAAGGCGGTCCTTGTAGAAGGTTGAATAGCAACTTGCATATCACTGTTGTGGTTCTTGCGTAGGTAAGAAGCGTTCTTACTAGATACACATAGCCGCCACGTCAAATTTGCAACAACAAATTAGAGGACGTCTAACTTGTTTTTGTAGGGTATGCATGTGATGTGATATGGCCAATGACATGATGTGTTATATTTGATGTATGAGATGATCATGTTGTAATAGTTAATATAGACTTGCATGTCGATGCTATGGCAACCGAGAGGAGGCATAGGGTTGTCTTTAATTATTGTATGACCTACGTGTCAATCATTAAGCGTTATGTAATGCTTTACTTTATCGCTAAACGGTAGCAATAGTAGTAGAAGCATGGTTGGCGTGACAAGCTTGATGGCAACACAATGATGGAGATCATGGTGTAGTGCTGGTGATGATGGGGATCATGTCTGTGCCTTGACGATGGAGATCAAAAGGCACAAGTTCATGGTTGTATCATGTCACTTATGATTTGCATGTGATGTTAATCCTTTTTATGCACCCTGGAAGGTAATCCCTCACTAAAATTTCAAGATAAAATTGGGTTCTGCCCGAGTGTGAACCATTGCTAAAGTTTGTCGTTTCGAGACAACACGTGATGATCGGGTGTGATAGACTCTAATGTTCACATACAACGGGTGCAGGAAAGTTTTGCACACGCGGAACACTCAGGTTAAACTTGATGATCCTAGCATGTAAACACATGGCCTCGGAATACAAGAGACCGAAAGGTCGAACATTAGTCATGTAGTTGATATGATCAACATGGAGATGTTCACCATTGAAGCCACCTCATGTCATGTGATGATCGGGCACGGGTTGGTGGATTTGGATCATGTACCATTTGAATGACCAGAGGGATGTCAATTTGAGTGGGAGTTATTAAGTAATATGATTAATTGAACTCATTATCATGAACATAGTCAAAATGTCTTTGCAAACTATGTAGTAGATGATTAGCTTACTCTGTAGCTCCACTTTATTTTAATATGTTCCTAGAGAAAGCTAAGCTGAAAGATGATAGTAGAAATTATGCGGACTGGGTCCATGAATTGAGGATTGTCCTCATTGCTGCGCAGAAGGCTTATGTCCTTAATGCACCGCTTGGTGAGCTACCCCAAGCGTCGTGTGTAGATGTTGTGAACATCTGACATACATGTTTCGATGACTACATGATAGTTCAGTGCGTCTTATTTTACGGCTTAGAATTGAGGCACCAAAACATTTTGAACGTCACGGAACATATTAGATGTTCCAAGAGCTAAAATTGGGATTTCAGGCTCGTGCCCGTGTTGAGAGGTTCTTAAGTAATATGATTAATTGAACTCATTATCATGAACGTCTTTGGAAATTCTTTTGTAGATGATTAGATATCACTGTAGCTCCCATGTGATATGTTCCTAGAGAAAACTAAGTTGAAAGGTGATAGTAGCAATTATGCTGACCGAGTCCGTAAACTAAGGATTGTCCTCATTGTTGCGCAGAAGGCTTACGTCCTTAATGCACCGCTCGATGTGCTAACCCAAGCATCATCTATGGATGTTGTGAACATCTGACACACATGTTTTGATGACTACATGATAGTTCAGTGCTTCTTGCTTTATGGTTTAAAATTGAGACTCCGAAACATTTTTGAACGTCATGGAACATATGAGATGTTCGAAGAGATGAAATTAGGATTTCA
This sequence comes from Hordeum vulgare subsp. vulgare, assembly GCF_904849725.1. NCBI lineage: Eukaryota > Viridiplantae > Streptophyta > Magnoliopsida > Poales > Poaceae > Hordeum > Hordeum vulgare. The sequence continues at coordinate 399,027,487 of NC_058524.1, read as the reverse complement.
GGCTCGTGCCTCGTGTTGAGAGGTGTGAGACCTTCGACAAGATTCTTTGCCTACAAAGTAAAGGAGAAAAGCTCAATCGTTGAGCATGTGCTCTGAGTGTCTGGGTGCTACAATTACTTGAATCGAGTGGGAGTTGATCTTACAGATAAGATAGTGATTGACATAGTTCTCCAAAGTCACTGCCACGAAGCTACTGAGCTTCATAATGAACTATAGCATACGAGGGATGGAGAAGATGATCGTTGAGCTATTTGCGATGTATGAAACCGCGAAGGTAGAAATCAAGAAGGAGCATCAAGTGTTGATGGTTAGTAAAACCACTAGTTTCAAGAAGGGCAAGGGAAAGAAGGGAAACTTCGAGAATGACAACTCAGTTGTCACTCCAATGAAGATACCCAAGGTTGAACCCAATCCCGAGACTACATGTTTCTATGATGAGGGGAATGATCACTAAGGCGGAACCACCCTAGACACTTGGTAGATGAGAAGGCTGGCAAGAAAAGTATATTAGATATATGTGTGATTGATGTGTATATTGCTAGTACTTCTAGTAGCACCTGGGTATTAGATACTGGTTTAGTTGCTAAATGTTAGTAACTCGAAATGAAAGCTGCAGAATAGATGGAGAGTAGCTAAAGGCAAGGTGACGATGTGTTTTGGAAGTGTTTCCAAGATTGATGTGTTCACCATTGCACGCACCGTCTACCTTCTGGATTAGTGTTAGACCTAAATGTTGTTGGGTGCTTGCATTCAACATGAACATGATTGGCTTGTGTTTATTGCAAAACGGTTATTCATTTAAAGAGAATAATGGTTACTCTATTTACTTGAATAAAACCTTCAATGGTCATGCACCTAATGTGAATGGTTTATTGACTCTCGATCGTAGTGATACACATATTCATAATATTGATGTCAAAATATACAAAGTAGTAATGATAGTACCACTTACTTGTGGCACTGCCGCTTGAGTCATGTTGGTATAAACTGCATGAAGAATATCCATGTTGATGGATCTTTGGACTCAAACATTTTTGAATCGTTTGAGACATGCAAACCATGCCTATTGGTGTAAACGCATGAAGAAACTACACACAGATGTATCTTTTGGACTCACTTGATTTTGAATCACTTGAGACATGCAGATCATGCCACATGAGCAAGATGACTGAAGGCCTCATTTTCAAGTGAGATGGAACGAGCAAGTGACTTATTGGAAAAATTACATTTTGATGTATGCAGTCTAATGAGTGCTGAGGCGCGAAGTGGATATCGATATGTTCTTACTTCACTCATGATTTGAGTAGATACTGATATATTTACTTGATGAATCACGAGCCTGAAGTGTTGAAAAGTTCAAGAAAATTTAGAATGAAGTTGAAAATCTTCATAACAAGAGGATGATATGTGTGCGATGTGATCATAGTGATGAATATGTGAGTTTCGAGTTTGTTAGACAATGTGGAAATTGTTTCAAAACTCATGCCGCTAGGAACACCATAGTGTGATGTGTGTCCAAACGTCGTAGCCATGCCCTATAGGATATGGTGCATACTATAATGTCTCTTATCGATTTACCACTATCATTATGGGGTTATGAATTAAAGGCAACCACTCTCACCTCATATACAACACCATTTAATTCCATTGAGACGACATCGTATGAAGTACGGTTTGGATAAACCTAAGCTGTCATTTCTTAAATTTTGGGCTATGATGTTTGTGTCAGAAGGCTTTAGCCTGAGAAGCTCAAACCCAAAGCGGACAAATGCATCTTCATAGGATACCCAAAACAGTTGGGTATACCTCCTATCTCAGATCCAAAAGCAAAGTGTTTGTTGGTGAAAATGGGTCCTTTCTCGAGAAAGAGTTTCTCTCGAAAGAATTGAGTGGGAGGAAGGTGGAACTTGATGAGGTTGTTGAACCGTCACTTCGAACAAAGTGTAGCAGGGCACTGGAAGTTGTTCGTGTGGCACCTACACCAGTTGAAGTGGAAGCAAATGATGATGATCATGAAGCTTGACATCAAGTTACTACCGAACCTCATGGATCGACAAGAACACGTGCTGCTCCATAGTAGTACTGTAATCCTATCTTGGAGGTCATGTTGTTTGACAACAATGAACCTACGAGCTATGGAGAAGCGATGGTGGGCCCAGATTCCGACAAATAGGTGGAGGCTATAAAATCCCGAGATAGTATCCATATATGAAAACAAAGTGTTGACTTTGGAAGAACTACTTTATGTTCATAAGGTTATTAAGTACAAATGGGTCTTTAAAGGGAAGACAGACAATGATGGTTAATATAACCATTTAGAAAGCTCGACTCGTCACAAATAGGTTTCCGACAATTTCAAGGAGTTGACTAGGATAACACTTTCTCAACCGTAGTGATGCTAAAATTCTATTTGAATTATGTTAGGAGTAGCTGCATTTTTATGAAATCTTGCAGATGGATGTCAAAAATTGTTTCCTCGATGATTTCCTTGAGGAAAGGTTGTATGTGATATAAACAAAAGGTTTTGTCATTCCTAAGGGATCTCACAAGTATGCAAGCTCCAGCAATCCTTCTATGGACTGGAGCAACCATCTCGGAGTTGGAATATGCGCTTTGATGAGATGATCAAAGCTTTTGGGTTAAGCTAGTTGAGCACTGACCATCAAGATCTATAGAGATAGATCAAGACGCGTGATAAAACTTTCAATGAATAGATACCTTGACAAGATTTTGGAGGAGTTCAAAATGGATCAGTCAAAGAAGGAGTTCTTGCCTGAATTGTAAGGTGTGAATTTGAGTAAGACTCAAAGGTCGACCAACGATAGAAGAGAGAGAAAGGACGAAGGTCCTCCGCTATGACATTAGATGTAGGCTCTATAGTATGCCATGTTGTGTACCTCACCTGATGTGTGCCTTGCCATGAGTCGGTCAAGGGGTACAAGAGTGATCCAGGAATGGACCACGGAACAATGATCGAAATTACCCTTAGTAACTTGAGGACTAAGGAAATGTTTCTCGATTTTGGAGGTGATAAAAGAGTTTCTCGTAAAGGGTTACGTCGATGCAAGCTTTGGCACCAATCTGAATGACTCTAAAGTATCAAACCGGATTCATATAATGGAGCAGTCCTTTGGAATAGTTCCAAATGGAGCATAGTACCAGCGTGTACATTTGACATCATGATTCGACCGATGATGATCTTCGTAGAATATGTAGGATCCAATATGGATACCCAGACCCCGCTATTGGTGATTGAATGTAGAGTGTCTCGGTCATGTCTGCATAGTTCTCGAACCCGCCAGGTCTGCACACTTAAGGTTCGGTGATGTTGCGGTATAGTTCAGTTATGTATGTTTGTCACTGAAGGTTGTTCGGAGTCCCGGATGAGATCCTGGACATCATGAGGAACTTCGAAATGGTCCGAAGGTAAAGATTGATATATGTGAAGTTTCCGGGGATCCACTGGAAGGGGCCACAAGCCCCGGATGGGGCACATAGGCTGAGAGGGATGCGCACTGATACGTCCATTTTGCATCATGCTTTCATGTTGATATTTATCGCTTTTTGGGCTGTTATTACACTTCACGGTACAATAGTTATGCCTTTTCTCTCTTATTTTGCAAGGTTTACATGAAGAGGGAGAATGCCAGCAGCTGGAATTCTGGCCTGAAAAAGGAGCAAGTTTGAGATACCTATTCTGCGCAACTCCAAAAGCCGTGAAAATCAACGAGGATTTTTTTTGGGATTTATAAAAATACTGGGCCGAAGAAGTACCACAGGGGCGCCAGCAGGAGGCCACAAGCCTGCTAGGCGCGGCCTCCCCCCTGGCCCCTCCTAGGGGGCTTGTGGGCTCCCACTTGGCCCTCTGGGCCCCCTCTTTTGTTACAAGAAGAGTTTCGTTCCAAAAAAAATAAAGAGGAGGCTTTTCGGAGGATTCGCCGCTGCCACGAGGCGGAACTTGAGCAGAACCAATCTAGAGCTCCGGCAGGACGATCCTGCCGGGGAAACTTCCCTCCCGGAGGGGGAAATCGTCGCCATCGTCATCATCAACACTCCTCTCATCAGAGGGGACTCATCACCATCAACATCTTCATAAACACCATCTCATCTCCAAAACCTAGTTCATCGCTTGTAACCAATCTCCGTCTCGTGACTCCAATTGGTACTTGTAAGGTAGCTAGTAGTGTTAATTACTCTTTGTAGTTGATGCTAGTTGGATTACTTGGTGGAAGATTATATGTTCAGATCCTTGATGCTATTCATTACCTCTCTGGTCATGAATATGATTATGCTTTCTGAGTAGTTACTTTTGTTCCTGAGGACATGGGATAAGTCATGCTATAATTAGTCATGTGCATTTGGTATTCGTTCGATATTTTGATGTGTTGTATGTTGTTTTTCCTCTAGTGGTGTTATGTGAACTCGACTACATAACACTTCACCATTATTTGGGCCTACAGGAAGGCATTGGGAAGTAGTAAGTAGATGATGGGTTGCTAGAGTGACAGAAGCTTAAATCCTAGTTTATGCGTTGCTTCGTAAGGGGCTGATTTGGATCCACTAGTTTAATGATATGGTTAGACTTTTTCTTAATTCTTCTTTCGTAGTTGTGGATGCTTGCGAGAGGGATTAATCATAAGTGGGATGTTGTCCAAGTAAGGGCAGTACCCAAGCGATTGTCCACCCACATATCAAACTATCAAAGTAGCGAACGTGAATCATATGAACATGATGAAAACTAGCTTGACAGAAATTCCCATGTGTCCTCGGGAGCGTTTTACCTCCTATAAGACTTTGTCCAGGCTTGTTCCTTGCTACAAAAGGGATTGGGCCACTTTACTACACCGTTGTTACTTTTGTTACTTGCTACTTGATACGAATCATCGCACCACACAACTACTTGTTATCGATAATTTCAGTGCTTGCAGATATTACCTTGCTGAAAACCACTTGTCAGATACTTCTGCTCCTCGTTGGGTTCGACACTCTTACTTATCGAAAGGACTACGATAGATCCCCTATACTTGTGGGTTATCAGACTCTTTTCTGGCACCGTTGCCGGGGAGTGAAGCGCCTTTGGTAAGTGGAATTTGGTAAGGAAACATTTATATAGTGTGCTGAAATTTATTGTCACTTGTCACTATGGAAACTAATACTTTGAGGGGCTTGTTCGGGATATCTTCACCTCGAACGGAAGCACACAGATTTGCTCCTCAACCTGCTGCACCTACAGAAAATATTTGCTATGAATTTCCTTCGGGTATGCTTGAGAAACTGTTGGCTAATCATTTTACACGAGATGGAACATCACATCCAGACTTGCATCTAATCTATATAGATGAAGTTTGTGGTTTATTCAAGCTTGCAGGTTTGCCCGAGGATGTGGTCAAGAAGAATGTCTTTCCCTTATCTTTGAGGTATAAGGCGTTGACATGGTATAGGCTATGTGATGATACTGAATCAAGGAACTACAATCAGTTGAAATTGGAATTTCATCAAAAGTTTTATCCTATGCATTTAGTACATCGTGATCGGAATTATATTTATAATTTTTGGCCTCGTGACAGAGAAAGCATCGCTCAAGCTTGGGGCAGGCTTAAATCAATGTTATATTCATGCCCCAACCATGAGCTCTCGAGAGATATTATCATTCAGAACTTCTATGCTTGGCTTTCTCATGATGATCGCACCATGCTTGACACTTCTTGTACCGGTTCTTTTATGAAGAGAGATATTGACTTCAAATGGAATTTATTGGAAAGAATTAAACGCAACTCTGAAGATTGGGAGCTGGATGAAGGTAAGGAGTCAGGTATGAATTTCAAGTTTGATTGCGTTAAATCCTTTGTTGAAACAAATATTTTTTGTGATTTTAGCGCTAAGTATGGACTTGACTATGAGATAGTAGCTTCATTGTGTGAATCATTTGCTGCTCATATTGATCTCCCCAAAGAGAAGTGGTTTAAATATCATCCTCCCTTAGAAGTCAATGTAGTTAAACCCAATCCAGTAGAAGAAAAAGTCACTACCTATAATGATCCTATTGTTCCCAGTGCTTACATTGAGAAACCACCTTTCCCTGTTAGGATAAAGGATCATTCTAGAGCTTCAACTGTGATACGTAGGGGATACATTAGAACACCTACACCCCCTTAGCAAATTAGAGTTGAACCTAGCATTGTTATTATCAAAGATCTCCTGTCCGACAATGTTGATGGCCATAATATTCACTTTTGTGAAGATGCGGCTAGAATTGCTAAACCACACGCTAGAGACAAACATAGGCCTATTGTTGGCACGCCTGTTGTTTCTGTTAAGATAGGAGATCATTGTTATCATGGTTTATGAGATGTGGGTGCTAGTGTTAGTGCAATACCTCAATCCTTATATGATGAAATCAAAGACGAGATTGCACCTGTTGAGATAGAGCCTATTGATGTCACTATTCAGCTTGCCAATAGAGATACTATCTACCTTGTGGGAATTGTTAGGGATGTTGACGTATTGTGTGGTAAAATGAAGTATCATGCTGATTTCCTCATTCTTGCTACCACCCATCATATTTGGCAGACCCTTCCTCAATACCGTCAATGCTCATATTGACTGTGAGAAGCAAACTGTCACTGTTGGTTTTGAAGGTGTGTCACATGAGTTCAATTTCTCCAAGTTTGGTAGACAACCTCATGAAAAAGAGTTGCCTAGTAAGGATGAAACTATTGCCTTAGCTTCTATTGATGTGCCTCCTACTGATCCTTTAGAGCAATACTTGCTTGAGCATGAAAATGATATGCATATGGATGAAAGGGATGAGATAGATAGAGTTTTCTTAGAACGATATCCTATCCTTAAGAATAATTTGCCTGTTGAACTGCTTGGGGATCCACCCCCACCAAAGGGTGATCCTGTGTTCGAGCTTAAATAGTTGCCTGATACTCTTAAGTATGCTTATCTTGATGAAAAAGAGATATATCCTGTCATAATTAGTGCTAGCCTCTCAAAGCATGAAGAAAAGAAGTTACTAAAAACTCTCAGGAAGCACCGTGCTGCTATTGGATATACTCTTGATGATCTTAAGGGCATTAGTCCCACTCTATGCCAGCACAAGATTAAAACTGATCCTGATTCCAAGCCAGTTGATGATCATCAACGGAGATTAAATCCTAAGATGAAAGAGGTAGTAAGAAAAGAAATACTAAACCTCCTGGAAGCAGGTATTATCTATCCTGTTGCTCATAGTGATTGGGTGAGTCCGGTGCATTGCGTCCCTAAGAAAGGAGGTATTACCGTTGTCCCTAATGATAAGGATGAATTGATCCCACAGAGGATTATTACTGGCTACAAGTTGGTGATAGATTTTAGGAAATTGAATAAAGCCACTAGGAAAGATCATAACCCTTTGCCTTTTATCGACCAAATGCTAGATAGACTGTCTAAACACACACACTTCTGCTTTCTAGATGGTTATTCTGGTTTCTCCCAAATACCAGTTGCACAAGCTGATCAGGAGAAAACCACTTTCACCTGCCCTTTCGGTACCTTTGCTTATAGATGTATGCCTTTTGGCTTATGTAATGCACCTGCCAGCTTTCAAAGATGTATGATGGCTACATTCTCTGACTTCTGTGAAAATATTGTTGAGGTTTTCATGGATGACTTCTCCGTTTACGGGTCTTCTTTTGATGATTGCCTCAGCAACCTTGATCGAGTCTTGCAGAGATGTAAATACACCAACCTTGTCTTGAATTGGGAGAAGTGCCACTTTATGGTTAATGAAAGCATCGTCTTAGGACATAAAATTTGTGAAAGAGGTATTGAAGTCGATAAGGCTAAGGTTGATGCAATCGAGAAAATGCCATACCCCACATATATCAAAGGTATAAGAAGTTTCCTTGGTCATGCTGGTTTCTATTGGAGGTTTATTAAAGACTTCTCTAAGATTTCTAGGCCTCTTACCAATCTCTTGCAAAAGGATATTCCTTTTGATTGTGAGGAAGCCTTCGAAATACTTAAGAAGGCCTCGATAACTGCCCCTATTGTTGAACCACCTGATTGGAACTTACCTTTTGAAATCATGTGTGATGCTAGTGATTATGCTGTTGGTGCTGTTCTAGGACAAAGAGTTGACAAGAAGTTGAATGTTATTCACTATGCTAGTAAAACTCTAGACAGTGCCCAAAGAAACTATGCTACTACGGAAAAGGAATTTTTAGCAGTCGTGTTTGCATGTGAAAAGTTCAGAACTTACATAGTTGATTCCAAAGTCACTATTCACACTGATCACGCTATTAAGTACCTCATGGAGAAGAAAGACGCTAAACCTAGACTTATCAGATGGGTTCTCTTGCTAGAAGAATTTGATTTGCATGTTGTCGATAGGAAGGGTCCTGGTAACCCAGTAGCAGATAACTTGTCTAGGTTGGAGAATGTTCTTGATGACCCACAACCTATTGATGATAGCTTTCCTGATGAGCAATTAAATGTCATCAATGCTTCACGTAGTACACCGTGGTATGCTGATTATGCAAAGTATATCGTTGCCAAATATATACCACCTAGTTTCACATACCAGCAAAAGAAGAAATTCTTCTTTGATTTGAGACATTACTTTTGGGATGATCCTCACCTTTATAAGGAAGGAGTAGATTGTGTTATTAGATGTTGTGTACCTGAACATGAATAGGGACATATCCTACAGAAGTGTCACTCCGAGGCTTATGGAGGACACCATGCGGGAGATAGAACTGCACACAAGGTATTGCACTCAGGTTTTTATTGGGCCACTCTCTTCAAGGATGCCCGTAAGTTTGTCCTGTCTTGTGATGAATGTCAAAGAATAGATAATATCAGTAAACGTCAGGAAATGCCTATGAATTATTCACTTGTCAGTGAACCATTTGATGTTTGGGGCTTTGATTATATGGGACCTTTTCAAAAATCCAATGGGTATACTCATATCCTAGTTGCTGTTGATTATGTCACCAAGTGGGTAGAAGCTATCCCAACTAGTAGTGCTGATCACAACACCTCTATCAGGATGCTTAAAGAAGTTATTTTCCCTAGATTTGGAGTCCCTAGATATCTAATGACCGACGGTGGTTCACATTTCATTCATGGTGCTTTCCGTAAAACGCTTGCTAAGTACGATGTCAACCATAGAATTGCGTACCCCTATCACCCTCAGTCCAGTGGTCAAGTAGAGCTAAGCAATAGAGAGATTAAACTAATTCTACAAAAGACTGTCAATAGGTCTAGAAAGAATTAGTCTAAGAAGCTCGATGATGCACTGTGGTCTGATAGAACTACCTATAAGAATCCCATGGGCATTTACCCGTACAAAATGGTGTACGGTAAAGCATGTCATTTACCTCTTGAGCTAGAGCATAAGGCTTATTGGGCAACCAAAGAGCTCAACTTTGATTTCAAACTTGCTTTTGAGAAGAGGTTATTTGATATTAGCTCACTTGATGAATGGAGAACTCAGGCATATGAAAATGCCAAGTTGTTCAAAGAAAAGGTTAAGAGGTGGCATGATAAAAGGATACAAAAGCGTGAGTTCAATGTAGGTGATTATGTCTTGCTATATAATTCTCGTTTAAGATTTTTTGCAGGCAGGCTTCTCTCCAAGTGGGAAGGTCCTTACATTGTTGAGGAAGTATATCATTCCGGTGCCATCAAGATGAACAACACGGAAGGTAATTTTCCGAGAGTGGTAAATGGGCAGAGAATCAAGCATTATATCTTGGGTACTCCCATAAATGTTGAAAGCAATGTTATCAATACCATAACTCCGGAGGAGTACATAAGGGATATTTGTGAGCCTGTTTCAGACTCCGAGAATGAAGAGGTATGTGATTCGGTAAGTAAACATACTCCAAAACTTTTCCAGTAGGAATTTTTGTCCGTTTCAGAATTTTTTTTAAAAATAGAAACATTTAAAGCTGTCGGAAAGCGCACGAGGAGGCGACAAGCCTTCCAGGCGTGGGCCACCCCCCTGGCCGCGCTTGGGGGTTATGGCCACCTCGTGTGCCTCCCGGACTCCGTTTTCTTGCGGAGTACTCCTTCTGGTCTGGAAAAAATCATTCTATATTCTCCCGAAAGGTTTGACCCTTGTATCACGCAAATTTCCTCTGTTTTCGTTTCGTGCTTGTTTCTGCTGCAGATCTAGATCGCTATGACTTCCCCAAAAGCTCCGAAGGACAAGATCTTTGAGAAGGTCATCAATCCCTACCTTGCGGGAGTGCTGCAACACCCTCAATCTATTGAGATGCATGAGGGGATGCTGCATATCCGTGATGTTGAGGGGCCCAAGAAGACTGGAACCGTGGAGGCGTGGCTCGAAGCAATGGAGCAACAAGTCTTCTAGTGCCAAGGGATGGTGGAGCGTGGACTCAACGCCAACCACATGATGATCACGGAGTTCACCAAAAAGCACAAGATCGATGCCAATGACATCGGGAAGCACCTCTCCAGGCTCTATGACAGAATTGATCATCTCCAAGCCGTGATCTATGACCTACAGAACCAAAACTGTGAGTATGAGTATAGATTTATATTAATACGATTGGCTGCAGATTCGAGGATTCCGGAGACTCGGTCATGTTTCCATGATGGAGCACCTATGCCTTGGAAGACGGAGGATCAAACCCATGTTGCAACAACTCCACCACCATCACCTCCAAAGGAAGACAACTAAGCATGGGTATGGGCAATCCCCTTGGCTTGTGCCAAGCTTGGGGGAGTTGCCCCGGTATCGTATCACCATGACATCTTTTGCCTTTACCTTTGTTTTAGTTTGTTCCTTTTCAGTTTTCTCTTCCTCTAGTAGAATAAAGGTCTTAGTGTTTTAGGCTTGAGTTTTGCTTTGTGTCACCCCCGATGTATTCGAGCTCGTGAGCCATATAATAAAGAGTGCCTTAGTTAAGGGCCTTGCCTCATGCCATGATCAAAAGAATGAGAAAAGAACAAAAACATGAAAGATCATGTAATGATCTTATGGGAAGTGATGGCTTCACATATAAAAAGAATGATGATTGAAACTTGTTGAGGGTAGACAAACGTAGACCTTGGTCATTGTTGCAGTTAATAGGAAGTGATAAAGAAGGAGAGGTTCACATATAAATATATCATCTTTGACACCATCTATGACTGTGAACACTCACTACACTATTACATGCTTTGAAGTGGATGGTGGACAAGGAACACAACATAATGAATTGTGTTTGCTTGGTTCGGAACAATGTTATATGACTAGAGATCCCTTGCATGTGATGATTGCTTCCACCTCATATTAGCCAAACCTCCCGCACCAAGTAGAGATACTACTTGTGCATCCATAAACCTTCAACCCAGTTTTGCCATGAGAGTCCAGCATACCTACCTATGGATTGAATAAGATCCCTCAAGTAAGTTGTCATGAGTGCAAGCAATAAAAATTGCTCCCTAAATATGTATGATCTATTAGTGTGTGGAAAATAAGCTTTGTACGAACCTGTGATGAGGAAGACATAAAAGCGACATACTGCATAATAAAGTTCTTTATCACAGGAGGCAATATAAAGTGACGTCCCTCCACACTAAGAGGACACACATCCAAACCTCAAAAGCGCATGACAACCTCTGCTTCCCACTACGAAGGGCCTATGTTGTACCTTTACCTTTTTCCCTTGAAAGAGTCATGGTGATCTTCACCAATTCTTTATTTCGCCTTTATCTTGGCTAACGTCATATGCTAGGGAAAGATCTATATTCATATGTCAACTTGGAGGTAAGTATTCATGAATTATTATTGTTGACATTACCCTTGAGGTAAGTGGTTGGGAGGCGAAACTATAAGCCCCTATCTTTCTCTGTGTCCAACTAAAACTTTGATCTCATGAGTACCACGTGAGTTGTAGCAATTGTAGAAGACAAAAGGATGATTGAGTATGTGGATTTGCTTTACAATCTCTTACTTGAATCTTTCTGATGTTATGATAAATTGCAATTGCTAGAATGACTAAAGGCTATCGGTTGTTAATTCTCGGTAAGGTTCATGATCCATGCTTTACTTTGTGAAGGAATTGTCACTTTAGCATAAGAGATGATATGATGGTATTGCTATTCTGACTATGATCATGATGCCTGCATGTCCGTATCTTGTTTTGTCGACACCGCTCTCTCTAAACATGTGGGCATATTTATTGATCTCGGCTTTCTCTTGAGGACAAGCGAGGTCTAAGCTTGGGGGAGTTGATACGTCCATTTTGCATCATGCTTTCATGTTGATATTTATCGCTTTTTGGGCTGTTATTACACTTGACGGTACAATACTTATGCCTTTTCTCTCTTATTTTGCAAGGTTTACATGAAGAGGGAGAATGCCGGCAGCTGGAATTGTGGCCTGAAAAAGGAGCAAGTTTGAGATACCTATTATGCGCAACTCCAAAAGCCGTGAAAATCAACGAGGATGTTTTTTGGGATTTATAAAAAATAATGGGCTGAAGAAGTACCACAGGGGCGCTAGCAGGAGGCCACAAGCTTGCTAGGCGCGGCCTCCCCCCCTGGGCGCGCCTAGGGGATTGTGGGCTCCCACATGGACCTCTGGCCCCCCTCTTTTGCTACAAGAAGGGTTTCGTTCCCGAAAAAAATCAAGAGGAGGGTTTTCGGAGGATTCGCCGCCGCCACGAGGCGGAACTTGAGTAGAACCAATCTAGAGCTCCGACAGGACGATCCTGCCGGGGAAACTTCCCTCCCGGAGGGGGAAATCGTCGCCATCGTCATCACGAACACTCCTCTCATCGGAGGGGACCGATCACCATCAACATCTTCATCAACACCATCTCATCTCCAAACCCTAGTTCATCTCTTGTAACCAATCTCCGTCTCGCAACTCCAATTGGTACTTGTAAGGTTGCTAGTAGTGTTAATTACTCTTTGTAGTTGATGCTAGTTGGATTACTTGGTGGAAGATTATATGTTCAGATCCTTGATGCTATTCATTACCTCTCTGGTCAAGAATATGATTATGCTCTGTGAGTAGTTACTTTTGTTCCTGTGGACATGGGATAAGTCATGCTATAAGTAGTCATGTGCATTTGGTATTCGTTCGATATTTTGATGTGTTGTATGTTGTTTTTCCTCTAGTGGTGTTATGTGAACATCGACTACATAACACTTCACCATTATTTGGGCCTAGAGGAAGGCATTGGGAAGTAGTAAGTAGATGATGGGTTGCTAGAGTGACAGAAGCTTAAACCCTAGTTTATGCGTTGCTCCGTAAGGGGCTGATTTGGATCCACTAGTTTAGTGCTATGGTTAGACTTTGTCTTAATTCTTCTTTCGTAGTTGCGGATGCTTGCGAGAGGGGTTAATCATAAGTGGGATGGTTGTTCAAGTAAGGGTAGTACGCAAGCGACGGTCCACCCACATATGAAACTATCAAAGTAGCGAACGCGAATCGTATGAACATGATGAAAACTAGCTTGACAGAAATTCCCATGTGTCCTCGGGAGCGTTTTACCTCCTATAAGACTTTGTCCAGGCTTGTGCCTTGCTACAAAAGGGATTGGGCCACTTTGCTGCATCGTTGTTACTTTTGTTACTTGCTACTTGCTACGAATCATCTCACCACACAACTACTTGTTACCGATAATTTCAGTGCTTGAAGATATTACCTTGCTGAAAACCACTTGTCAGATCCTTCTGCTCCTCATTGGGTTCGACACTCTTACTTATCGAAAGGACTATGATAGATCCCCTATGTTCGTGGGTCATCACGCACCAGCCCCTAGTGTGTTGGGCACAGGTCCCACCCAAGGCCCATGCAGCTTGGGCTCGTGGAGGGACAACCCTAGGGGGTGCCGCCCTAACTTGGGGGCCAAGCCACCCCTAGGGCAGCCGCCCCTCCCTCCATTTGGCCTCCTCCCCCCTTAGGGTTTTCCCGTAGGGTGCAGCCCCTCTAAACTTCCCCCTCTATATATAGATGGGGAGAGAGAGCTGCAACCAACAAATGCCACGGCGCAGCCCTGTCTCTCCCATAGATATGTTTTCTCCACTGAGATCGGTTCTGGTTTTGCTTGGTAAAGCCGTGCGGGAATAGCTCCACCAACGCCACCGTCATTCCGTCGTGCTGACAGAGAACTCATTTATTTCTCCACCCTCTCTCTTGCTGGATCAAGGAGGTGGAGATCGTCATCGAGCTATAAGTGTGCCAAACACGGAGGTGTCGTACGTTCGGCACTAGATCGGGACGGATTGTGATGGGATCGCAGGATGGATCACAATGAGATCGCGGCACGGATCGTGATTGGATCGCAAAGACATACAACTACATCAACTGTGTTATATATGCTTCCACTCAGCGACCTATGTAGCGACCCGACTCGAAACGAGTCAAGCCTCTGTGTTTCTGTGCCATCCCTGGATCAGTATGTTGGCACACACAGTACATCAATGTATATATCAAAGTGCAATCACATGTAAATAGCGTAAAACTGATATATACCTTAAATATCTCAGCGGAAGCAGTGAAGGGAGTGGAGTCCCAATAAACACCAACGGCAAGTTGAGTGTAGACCGTAACCCTGAATCGTACTCTTACTCGTCGAAGAAAAATATCTAAAACATAAGACGTTGCAGCCGTGTAGGTCAGCATATTGAATATGCCGGCAAGTCACATAAGAGAGGGGTAAAATAATAATCAACTATCTCTACATGCATATTTGGTCGGTGGAGCTAAGTTTTGCATAAAGCCAGTTTTATCCTACAACAAAAGGGGTTGAAAGCAAAATTTACTACAATGTATGTTTTTTAACGAGATAGTTCCGCCAACCAGTTCTCGTACCCGAATAGTTGTTAACACCCACATCATGATTAAGTTGTGTCGAGAGTTCAGGGAAAATTCAATGCCTTCGGCTCAAGTTGTCCATAACCGTGGACACGGCTAATCGATTAGGTTGAGTACTCTGTAGAGTTTTGCACAGTTCCCCACAAGATTTGATCGCCTCCGAGTATGTCCTCGCACTTCAGGGTGTTTGAAGACCGGATGATCAAAACATGGTCTTTCAACGGGTCCCTCTGAATCCCTGTCGGTGCCCATCCATTCCTACCGTTCGTCTACATCTGCTAGCACCGCCTCTCCAGAGTCGCCGCGTTGTCCAACCAAGCCAGAGCCCATAATGACGTGTGGCTGTGCAGGTAGGCCTTGGGTCTTGAAAATATCCGTCCGTCTCTTTGAGCCTGGGTGAAGCTTTCCGCAGGATGACATGGCCTCTCCAGCATCCCGGGCATGCACTGGGTTTTCCAGGGAGCCGATCAATCGTCCTTCACCAAGTGTTGCATTGCGTCCGAGGTCTTGAAAATCTTGTCTTGGTCCAGTCTTGATTATTATATCAACCTCGCATCACTCGTGGTATACACTCAACCGATAACCCGTCTACTCAAGCATAGCATTAAGAAATTGTCGTCCCGGGGCCAAGTATTGGGGTGTTGTGTTCCTACCACCTGATACTACAACTTACACTAAAGTTTCCAAGTACCTAGGCAGCATGCAATTGGGCATAGGATGGTAGAACTACAATGCATAAAACATAGGTGATAGTATGATCAAAGTGACTTGCCTGTGATGTTGACGAAGAAGAATTCCTCGAGAAAATAACTTGATAGACTACTCGTCACTCTCCGATGAAATCTATATAACAAACATATCATCCACATAAGCACTCATTCTAGCAATCATTCTAGCAATCAAAACAAAAGAGAGAGCGAATGAGAAATCGCAAGAAACTTCAAATAGAACTAAAGAGTCTTCTACTACGTCAACCACTAAATAGTTTTGTCTAACAGAAAATAATAACAAGGAACTAAGATATGAGTTTAACAAAGATAAAATAAAGTATTTTCACAAAACCTTTTGAAAGTATTCCCAAACGGGATTTGAAACAACGGTGAAAACAATTGCACGTTACTACGAAGCTAGAATTGATTTAATGAAAACAAATAAAACTAAAATAAAAACTTGTTGCAAAACAACTATTAACTAACATAAACAAAACAATAATAATCTTTCTGAAATAATAAAGAAAATATTTTAAAACAAAAGTAGAAAATAAATTAGCCGAAATCCTAAAAACGGTGAAACAGAATTTGTTTCACAAGAAATAATGAGTTAATATACTCAAATAAATCTGAAATTTTTACCACGGGTACATAAGATCACTAGTGATCAGTACCAAAAGGAATCAAATTAAAATCTATTTTTAAACTCCTGGAATAGGTAAAACAAGGTTTAAACCAAATCTGATATAACTTATATTTTAAAAATTCAAACATAGACAAATTATATGTTTTTAACGACTACAGGAAATTTTTGAGCTACTGGAAAAAGAATCAATGTCATTGGACTTTGGGATAAAACGTTGTGGCCAAAACAAGATTGAAAGTTTCTGTTTTTTTGTAATCAGGCAGAAAAAACTGGAGATAACTAGCTAGCTACGTGGCAAGTTGCTAGTGGCTGAGAGTGGTGTTTGTTGCATGGCTTCGGGCAAACGGCCGAGTTCTAACAAAAGTGCTGGCTAAAGTCATAAGTGGAAAATAAACCACTGGTTTTCTGGGATAAACCGAAGAGGTATAGATGATATAATCCTGGCCGTTGCATGAAGATCTAAGGGCTAAAGGAGATAACATGCAATATAGTAGAGAGAGGGGAGGGAGAAAAACTACCTTGACTGGGCAGTGGTGTTGCACCGGCGAGATGAGCCGTCGGCGAGGGAGAGCTTCGGGGCGGTGGGGCTTTGGGGGAGGTGGCGGCGGGGCTCCTCCTCCGCGGGGGGAGGCGTCGGGTGGCTCGGGGCAGCTCGGGCGAAGCTCCTGGAGGCGAGGGTGCTGCTCCTGTGGGGTGCCGAAGGTGGGCAGTGGCTGCAGCTCGTGGAGGCGGGGGGAGTGGGGAGGTGCAGAAGGGGGGTGGAGGGGTGGCGGGGGGGGGGGGGTGGCAAGGGGCGGCGGTGGAGGGGTGCAGCGGCTCGGGTGGTGCTGGGGTTGCCCTTGGAGGGGTGGCCGAAGGTGGGGTGCAGCGGCTTGGCCTGCTGGCGGCGGTGGTGCAGTGCTAGGGCGGCAGTGAGGGGAGAGGGAGGCGGCGGCGGTAGGATGGCAACGGGGGGTGGAGAGGTGAGCTTTATATAGGCCACGGGGGAGGCGAGCTAAGGAAGGAGAGGTGGCGGTGGGGAAAGAAATCGCGAGGTGCAGCTCGGTTTGGTCTGCAGAGAAGAATAGGAAGGAGAGAGGAGAGGTAGGAGAAAGGAAGGGCCGACGTGGAAGAGAGGGGGCTCGGTCTGGTGGGGCTGTGGCGTGCTGGGCAGAGTGAGGGGGAGGGTACGAGAGGGAGAGAAATCGGGCAGAGATCCCACGTTTCCTAGGAGGAGCGGCTCGCTGTAGAATCGGAAGGGGGAGGGAGAAAGAAGAAGAAGGGAGGTGACGTGGAGGGAGACTTGGGGAGGGAGGGAGGCGGTGGGCTATGCCCAGGGGCGGCGGTTGGTTAGAAAAAAATAAAGAAAAAGCTTTCCCTTTTTTTTTAAAAACCTTTCCAAACAGAAAAAAATTATAATAGCTAAAAAGAAAAATAAATCAATATATTTATATATGCCATTATATATAAAAAACAGAAAAAGAATCTCTACCCGAATAACATTTTATCAAAGTCAAAATAAAAACTTTTAAAAAATATTTTTTTTTCAGAAATTCCCAAATTGCTTTATTTCTTTTTGCAATTATTTTTGCAAAAGAATTTTGGGTTTTCTTTGCTCAATTATTTCAGAGATTTTCCTGCACTTTTGGAGTGTCATTTTCCTCCGCTCTCTCTCTTGCGTGCAAGAGAGTTTTCTCCGGACATTTCTCGCGTGATGGAAAAATGGAAAAGCAAAAGGATTCAATGCAATTATCTCCGTTCAAATTCTGTATAATTGAAGAAGTCATGTCATCTTCTCTCGTTGCTTTTAAAAGCTTTAATTTGAATTCACCGGAGAAGGGGAAAGTCATTTTATTCCCTCTCGTTCAAAAGTTTCAAAAAGTTTCAAATTTCACACAAGTTTCAATCACTCAGCAAACAAACAAACAATCAATCTAATAATTATATTAACATTCCAAAATTTATAATTTTGGGATGTTACAAACTACCACACTTAAAATGAATCTCGTCCTCGAGATTCAAAGAGGCTAGAAAGAAAGGTTAGGGTTTGGGGGTCTTCTAACAAATCCAATCTCCGGCAAGGTGGGATGCTACCACACTTAAAATGAGAGATACTGCTCCCTCAAAATGCTTTAACGATCCTCTGGGGTTTTGGCAACTGAGAACGCACAATCTTCATATTAAATCCTTTGGTGATGCTCTCCCGTTGATATAAGCTTCTTCCGTCACTTGGTCTTCTTAACTGACAGTCTCTTGGTCAATTCTAAATAACATATCGATGGTTCTCATGGTGGTCTACCATTTGTGGTTAGCCTGCAGAGAGAGGGTCTTGGTTTCATCCTCACCGTAAAATTTCCTACGCGTGACAACAAGTGCCATGTACATGGGCTTTTCTTATACCATTCTAAGGCTTAAACAAAAGCTTCAAAGAACGTCGTCTCTCTATATGGGTAAGTCTCTCAGATTTACCATTCCGAATAGCAAGATAAATGATAAGAGTAAGTCGTCATGGTGATCAATCCATTCCGCACCCAAATCATTTCACTGTATAAGGTTTAGCGAATCTCGCATTCTAACACTTGGGCATCCTCACAAGCGTTGCAGAATTTCTCTTGTCCACGAACAAAGTTCGGATAATCCATTGGTTTTGCAAGCTGAACGAAACATCTATCGTATCTTCACAACTCTCAAGTTTTCGTATGCTCCTAAGAAAACGTTTGCTGATCCATCATAGCTTCTTCCATAAATCATATGCATTTCATAATCAATCCTTTATTACATCCTTAATTTCTTATCAAAAACTCCAATTTGAAAGTACTCTATTACAAATGCTGCCATCCACATTGTTCGGTATGGTCAAGCATTTCTGCCAACTTTATTCATCTGCCTCTCTTGGAGGTACTTTAGTTCCACTCGAACTTTCCGATGTGCTCCTTGAAATCATCCATCTTTTGCTTCATCATGGTGGCCATGAGTTTCATCTCCATCATCTCCGCACGTACTTCTCTCAGGTATTCCTGGTTCATTTCTACTTAGTGGATCCTGTGGGTTTACCGATTACTACCACACTTAAAATGAATTATACTCATGCCTGCATAGACCATATTTTTCTCATATCCTCATAATTGTTCAGAGATCTTTGCTCATAGAGAAACAATGCATACATTTTCAACATAGGCAATCATGAGACAATAAATTCCATTTATTCATGATGTTATTACAATCTCAGGGACTTCTGTTACAAAAATTTTCACTCCATGATCTCATGAAAAACAAGAGTTCTTCATATTACACTTATTGCCATGGTCAAAACTTAACTACTCCTTCTTAGCTTTCTTCCTTTGTGGACAATCGCTAGCAAAATGTCCTGCTTCCTTGCAACAAAAGCAAATGAGTTCTGACCAGTCTCGAGGCTTCTTAGCTTCTACTTTTGCTCCTTGGATTCCCGACTTCCTTCCTGAGCACATGTAGTTGTGGTGGCCAAATTTCATACACTTGTAATATCTGACATGACTCAGGTCTACATCTGCACAGGTTTGGTTCCTCCGAGGGTACTTTTTCTTCTTTCCGGACTCCTTTGTGGCGAGTTCTTATATTTCAAGTGGATCAAATTCCACTTCTTCTGTCGGGAAGTATCCCAGATACTCTTGGCTTCTCTTTGTGCAGTCTTGTGAATAATGTCCTTCTTCTCCACATGAGTAGCATGCATTGGAGAAAAATCTGGTCAGACCTTGTCCATCAGGGTCTTCAATATTTTCGTTCATCATCGGTTCTTCTAGAATCTTCTCATGGAGTGTTTCCTTCACTGCATCATTCTGCTGCTGGACAACTTGTTGTACCTTGGGGTAAATGTGACACTGAGCTGGGTAGTGGGTGGTTCCTTCACAAAGAAAACAAGTCACCTGACTACTTGGGCACTCCTCAGCTGGGTGATTTTCTTCACAATGAGTGCATCCATCCTTGTGTTCTTCCTGGGTGTGTCCTATTTCTCCACAGATCTTTCATGCACAAGTCTTCTTCTTCGGATTATCATAGCACTTCTGAATAAGTCGGGATCTTAACAGAGTGTTCTTGAATTCACCCCAACTTTCTGCTCCACTAAATCCTTGTATGGCATGATGCATTTTCCACCAGATTGCAGCAGTTTGAGTAAAGTACTGGAGAGCGTGTTCCACTTCATATTTCCTTGAAATCAAATTGCTCCCGAAGTGGTTCTCCATGTTCTGAATCCATATATCAGCCTCCAGCTGGGTCATTGGTCCAGAGATTATAAGTCCAGCTTCATACTTCATCTGGTAGGGTTGAGGTTTTGGGGATGAGACGGGTAAGAGAGGGAGGGAGATACACACAATACAAACAATATATTTGAGAATAGGTTTTTGTTGTGGCCGTCGGAAAACACACACCAATGACGGCTCACAATTCATCGTATCTAACGTGGGTTTATAACAGGGGTTTGGACTTCTAATGGTCATATAAATAATCGAACGCTTCAGGGTCTTTGAGTTCTTCGGGTCTTGAGAGTCTTCAATGGGTGTAGCTTCAATTCTTCAATTGCATGGTGATATCCTCTTTACTTTGACGTGGGAGTCGGTTGATCCTTCATGTGGTCAAAAGGGAAAGGGAATTGTCTAACTATTTGAGGTGAGAGAGAACATTCGATAAAATCAGAAGGGATGAGAAGTAAAGGATGTTCTTGAAAATAAATTTTTTGAGAGATCCTTTCCTAAGAAGTTTCCAGTTTCTAGGGTCACGTCCTACAGTCAACCTGTGCTGTGATACCATCTCTATAGCGACCCGACTCGAAACGAGTCAAGCCTGTGTGTTTCTGTGCCATCCCTGGATCAGTATGCTGCCACACACAGTACATCAATGTATATATCAAAGTGCAATCACATGTAAATAGCGTAAAACTGATCTATACCTTAAATGTCTCAGCGGAAGCAGTCAAGGGAGTGGAGTCCCAATAAACACCAATGGTAAGTTGAGTGTAGACCGTAACCCTGAATCGTACTCTTACTCGTCGAAGAAAAATATCTGCAACATAAGACGTTGCACCCGTGTAGGTCAGCATATTGAATATGCCGGCAAGTCACATAAGAGAGGGGTAAAATAATAATCAACTATCTCTACATGCATATTTGGTCGGTGGAGCTAAGTTTTGCATAAAGCCAGTTTTAACCTACAACAAAAGAGGTTGAAAGCAAAATTTACTACAATGTTTGTGGTTAACGAGATGGTTCCGCCAACCAGTTCTCGTACCCAAATAGTTGTTAACACCCACATCATGATTAAGTTGTGTCGAGAGTTCAGGGGAAATTCAATGCCTTCGGCTCAAGTTGTCCATAACCATGGACACGGCTAATCGATTAGGTTGAGTACTCTGCAGAGTTTTGCACACGTTCCCCACAAGATTTGATCGCCTCCGAGTATGTCCTCGCACTTCAGGGTGTTTGAAGACCGGATGATCAAAACATGGTCTTTCAACGGGTCCCTCTCAATCCCTGTCGGTGCCCATCCATTCCTACCGTTCGTCTACATCTGCTAGCACCGCCTGTCCAGAGTCGCCGCGTTGTCCAACCAAGCCAGAGCCCATAATGACTTGTGGCTGTGCAGGTAGGCCTTGGGTCTTGAAAATATCCGTCCGTCTCTTTGAGCCTGGGTGAAGCTTTCCGCAGGATGACATGGCCTCTCCAGCATCCCGGGCATCCACTGGGTTTTCCAAGGAGCCGATCAACCGTCCTTCACCCAGTGTTGCATTGCGTCCGAGGTCTTGAAAATCTTGTCTTGGTCCGGTCTTGATTATTATATCAACCTCGCATCACTCGTGGTATACACTCAACCGATAACCCGTCTACTCAACCATAGCATTAAGAAATTGTCGTCCCGGGGCCAAGTATCGGGGTGTTGTGTTCCTACCACCTGATACTACAACTTACACTAAAGTTTCCAAGTACCTAGGCAGCATGCAATTGGGCATAGGATGGTAGAACTACAATGCATAAAACATAGGTGATAGTACGATCAAAGTGACTTGCCTGTGATGTTGACGAAGAAGAATTCCTCGAGAAAATAACTTGATAGACTACTCATCACTCTCTGATGAAATATATATAACAAACATATCATCCACATAAGCACTCATTCTAGCAATCATTCTAGCAATCAAAACAAAAGAGAGAGCGAATGAGAAACCGCAAGAAACTTCAAATAGAACTAAAGAGTCTTCTACTATGTCAACCACTAAATAGTTTTGTCTAACAGAAAATAATAACAAGGAACTAAGATATGAGTTTAACGAAGATAAAATAAAGTATTTTCACAAAACCTTTTGAAAGTATTCCCAAACGGGATTTGAAACAACGGTGAAAACAATTGCACGTTACTACGGAGCTAGAATTGATTTAATGAAAACAAATAAAACTAAAATAAAAACTTGTTGCAAAACTACTGTTAACTAACATAAACAAAACAATAATAATCTTTCTGAAATAATAAAGAAAATATTTTAAAACAAAAGTAGAAAATGAATTAGCCGAAATCCTAAAAACGGTGAAACAGAATTTGTTTCACAAGAAATAATGAGTTAAAATACTCAAACAAATCTGAAATTTTTACCACTGATACATAAGATCACTAGTGATTAGTACCAAAAGGAATCAAATTAAAAGCTATTTTTAAACTCCTGGAATAGGCAAAACAAGTTTTAAACCAAATCTGAGCTAATTTATATTTGAAAAATTCAAACATAGACAAATTATATGTTTTTAAAAACTACAGGAAATTTGTGAGCAACTGGAGAAATAATCAATGTCATTCAACTTCGGGATAAAAAGTTGTGGCCAGAGCAAGATTTAAAGTTTCTGTTTTTTGTAATCAGGCAGAAAAAACTGGAGATAACTAGCTAGCTACGTGGCAAGTTGCTAGTGGCTGAGAGGGGTGTTTGTTGCATGGCTTCGGGCAAACGGCCGAGTTCTAACAAAAGTGCTGGCTAAAGTCATAAGTGGAAAATAAACCACTGGTTTTCTGGGATAAACCGAAGAGGTATAGATGATCTAATCCTGGCCGTTGCATGAAGATCTAAGGGCTAAAGGAGATAACATGCAATATAGTAGAGAGAGGGGAGGGAGAAAAACTACCTTGACTGGGCAGTGGTGTTGCACCGGCGAGATGAGACGGCCGGCAAGGGAGAGCTCCGGGGCGGTGGGGCTTTGGGGGAGGTGGCGGCGGGGCTCCTCCTCCGCGGGGGAGGCGTCGGGCGGCTCGGGGAAGCTCGGGCGAAGCTCCTAGAGGCGAGGGTGCTACTCCTGTGGGGTGCCGAAGGTGGGCAGTGGCTGCAGCTCGTGGAGGCGGGGGGGAGGTGCAGCAAGGGGGTGGAGGGGTGGCGGGGGGGTGGCAAGGGGCAACGGTGGAGGGGTGCAGCGGCTCGGGTGGTGCTGGGGTTGCCCTTGGAGGGGTGGCCGAAGGTGGGGTGCAGCGGCTTGGCCTGCTGGCGGCGGTGGTGCGGGGCTAGGGCAGCGGCGAGGGGAGAGGGAGGCGGCGGCGGTAGGGTGGCAACGGGGGGTGGAGAGGTGAGCTTTATATAGGCCACAGGGGAGGCGAGCTAAGGAAGGAGAGGTGGCGGTGGGGAAGAAATCGCGAGGTGCAGCTCGGTTTGGTCTGCAGAGAAGAATAGGAAGGAGAGAGGAGAGGTAGGAGAAAGGAAGGGCCGACGTGGAAGAGAGGGGGCTCGGTCTGGTGGGGCTGTGGCGTGCTGGGCAGAGAGCGGGGGAAGGTACGAGAGGGAGAGAAATCGAGGAGAGATCCCACGTTTCCTGGGAGGAGCGGCTCGCTGTAGAATAGGAAGGGGAGGGAGAAAGAAGAAGAAGGGAGGTGACGTGGAGGGAGACTTGGGGAGGGAGGGAGGCGGTGGGCTATGCCCAGGGGCGGCGGTTGGTTAGAAAAAAATAAAGAAAAAGCTTTCCCTTTTTTTTAAACCTTTCCAAACAGAAAAAAAATATAATAGCTAAAAAGAAAAATAAATCAATATATTTATATATGGCATTATATATAAAAAAACAGAAAAAGAATTTTGGGTTTTCTTTGCTCAATTATTTCAGAGATTTGCCCACACTTTTGGAGTGTCATTTTCCTCCGCTCTCTCTCTTGCGTGCAAGAGAGTTTTCTCCGGACATTTCTCGCGTGTTGGAAAAATGGAAAAGCAAAAGGATTCAACGCAATTATCAACGTTCAAATTCTGTATAATTGAAGAAGTCATGTCATCTTCTCTCGTTGCTTTTAAAAGCTTTAATTTGAATTCACCGGAGAATGGGAAAGTCATTTTATTCCCTCTTGTTCAAAAGTTCTGAAAAGTTTCAAATTTCACACAAGTTTCAATCACTCAGCAAACAAACAAACAATCAATCTAATAATTATATTAACATTCCAAAATTTATAATTTTGGGATGTTACAACCTACAAGGGTATGTAGATGCACTCCCCCTCTCGTACATGTTAGTCTCCATAGATCGATCTTGGTGAGCGCATCCGAAGTTCCCCAACAATTTTTGCACATTGGCGCTTTCGAATTCTCTCTATGACCGATAAGGAGATGACCTTTCTTTTTAACCTCTTCCTGTAGGATCAAAAGTATGTCTATAGGGGGTTATTAGACTACTTGACAAGATAAAAACTTAGCCTTTTCCCAATTTTAGTTGTGGGACAGTTTTAGTAATTATGACTAGTCAAGTTCACCCTACACATGCACATCTAAGAGTATAGCAGCAGAAAGTAACGACATGCAAATGTAAAGTACATGGTAAGGTAGGGGGATCAAACGCAAAGGTTGACACGAGCTTTTTGGCATGGTTCCGGTAGGTGGTGGTATGGTACGTCCATATTAGTGAAGAGTTCAACCCACGCACCGTATCGGGTGCGGGAGTCCACAGAGGGCTCCACCCACAAGGGGTACACGAAGAAGAGGCCTTGTCTATTCCACAACGGCTTCCGTCCACAAAGGACTAGCTTCACTCACGATAGATCTTCATGAAGTAGGTGATCTCGTTGCCCATACAAACATCATGGTTTAACTCCACAACACGAAGTAGGAGGCTCCCAAGCGACACCTAACCAATCTAGGAGGCACCACCCTCAAAAAGGTAATAGATGCGGTAGAACGATGAACTCCTTGCTCGTGTACTTCAAAGATAGTCTCCTCAACACTCAATCACTCTCTCACCTATTTGGCATGGGTAGGAGAGATTGATCATGTTGAAAGCAAATTGGGGACCCTAGAAATCAAGATTCAAATGGTTGGGATGGAATTTGTTGATCTCAACACATTAGTAGGTGTCTCTCTCTCAGAAAAATGGATTAGACAAGTGTAAGTGTGTTCTGAGTGCTTCCTCTATGAATGAGAGGTAGGTGGAGGAGTATATATAGGCATCCCGCAAAATCCAACCGTTACAACATTATTGCCCAATTCAGTGACACCGAAATGAATCTCAATGGTACTGAGTTGCACTAACTGTGGCAACCTTTGAATTCTCGGTGGTACCGATATGATGACCTAGACCAGTTTCCAAATCTCGGGGAGACCAATTTCAAACTCGGAAATTCTGATTCTTGAAATCTTCTCGATATAAAGTTGGTCACTAAATCTCTATCTCACCAATGTGAAAGTTGGTGGTATCGAGATGTATAGGATCTGTCAAGTGTAAAATCGGTAGGGATGAATGGAAATAGTTGGTGGACCGATTTTGCTGATATGGCTTTGGACAAGGATATTTCGTGGGAGAATGGATTAGTATTGTTGGTGGCTACCATTAAGCACTTGAGCAACCAATTCATCATAATACCTCACCCCCTTTTGATAGTATTGGCTTTCCTATGGACTCAAAGTGATTTCTCACAAATGTAAAATGTAGAGTCTTCTTGCTTCAAGCTTGCGCTAATCCTATAACTTCCATTGCATCAAGGGGCTTGTCCTCACAATCCTATAGCCATGGCATCTTTCAACTATTCTGAAATATACTTGGATATGATCATTAGTCCAATGATGCATATGTTGTGATTAATTACCAAAACCACCTTAGGGAGCCATTGTGCTTTCAATCTTCCCCTTTTTGGTAAGTGATGACAAAATATAGATCAAAGCTTCGATAAAAGATATAATCAATTATTAGCATCGACGCTTTCAGAAGTATGTGAAAAGCAAGAGCTCCCCTAAATTTGTGCATTATTTTGAATTTGCGTTGAATGCAAATGCAAAATCGTTTAGGATCATGGGTTACTCTTCCATGTCGCGTACAACTTGGTAGTGCGCATGAATGATATGAATGAATAGTAGCACGCATAACACCAAAGAAGCAAGTGAATGATCATCATGTAGATAGCTCAAAGGTAATAACGTGGTAGCATCAAACAATCAAAATGTATGATCAAACACTCCTCTAAACGGATAAAGTCATCCAAAATACCAAAAGTTTTGAAAAACCAAATGAGAGCAAATAAAATGCAAAGCTCTCCCTCTCGAAGCCCTATATGATCTATACACTTCTCCCCTTTGGTAACAAGTTAGCAAAAAGTTCAAAGGTCTAGAACTAATCGTCTCTGTTGGCACGATCTCCTCCAGTAGCTCATGATGGAGTGGAAAAGAAAGCGTCAAAGAAGGCTTCTGTAGAAGTCTGTGGAGCTAGAGGTGTAGACACCGGTGGTGCAGGAGCAGGGGCTAAAGCTTGAGCTCATGAAGATGGTCTTGCTTCTGGAACTGGCACAACTACTCACCTAGTCTCGTTCCTGAACTGAATAGTAGTATGAAGAAGAAACTCTTCATCATCAATGTTGAGCGTGGAATCTTCACAAAATCAACTTCATGTTGGAGTTTGATGTCTGCTAGAACTACGTCGGTATTTCCCCTAAGAGGAAGGGATGATGCAGTATAGCGATGGTAGGTATTTACCTCAGTGATGAGACCAAGGTTATCGAACCAATAGGAGAACCTCCTCACACCACGTAAACAGCACCTGCACACAAATAACGAATACTCGCAACCTGACGTGTTAAAGGGGTTGTCAATCCCTTTTGGGTACGGCGCCTCAAGATAGGCAAATAACGTGAGGTAAAAGTGGTAGATAGGATAAATAGATCGCAGAACAAATAAATTGCACCAAGGTATTTTTGTATTTTTGGTTTAATAGATCTGAAAATAAAAGAAAAGGAAAATAGATCGCAAAGGCAAATATGATGAAAAGAGACCTGGGGGCGTAGGTTTCACTAGTGGCTTCTCTCGAGAAAAATAGCAAACGGTGGGAAAACAATTACTGTTAGGTAATTGATAGAACTTCAAATAATCATGACGATATCCGTGCAATGATCATTATATAGGCATCACGGCCAAGATTAGTAGACCGACTCCTGCCTGCATCTACTACTATTACTCCACACATCGACTGCTATCCATCATGCATCTAGTGTATTCTGTTCATGGAAAAACGGAGTAATGCAATAAGAATGATTACATGATGTAGACAAGATCTATTTATATATAAATATACCCCATCTTGTTATCCTTAATAGCAACGATACATACGTGTCGTTTCCCTTTATGTCACTGGGATCCAGCACCGTAAGATCGAACCCACCACAAAGCACCTCTTCCCATTGCAAGATACATAGATCAAGTTGGCCAAACAAAACCCAAATATCGGAGAAGAAATACGAGGCTATAATCAATCACGCCTATAAGAGATAAAAGAAGAGTCAAATAACTTTCATGGATAAAAACATAGATCTGATCGTAAACTCAAAGTTCATCGGATCCCAACAAACACATCGCAAAAAGACTTGCATCATATGGATCTCCAAGAGACCATTGTATTGAAGACATCTAGCTACTAACTACGAACTCGTAGGTATACCAAGAACTACTCACGCATCATTGGCGAGGCACAAATGGACATGATGAACCCCTCTGTGATGGTGTCTAGATTGGATCTGGTGTTTCTGGACTCTCCGGCGGCTGGGATTGCTTTTTGTCCCCCTCTTTAGGGTTTCTGGAATATTGGGGTATTTATAGAGCAAAGAGGCGGTGCAGGAGGCCAACGAGGAGGGAACAACCCACCGGGGCGCGCCTGAGCCCCCAAGCGCACCCTGGTGGGCTGTGCTCCCATCAGAGCTCCCCTGAGGTGCGTTCCTGGCCCACTGGATGTCTTCTGGCCCAAAAAAATACACAAAAAGTTTCGCCGCGTTTGGACTTTGTTTGGTATTGATTTCCTGCGATGTAAAAACCATGCAGAAAACAACAACTGGCACTGGGCACTATGTCAATATTTTAGTACCAAAAATGATATAAAATGACTATAAAATGATTGTAAAACATCTAAGAATGAGAATATAACAACATGGAACAATAAAAAATTATAGATACGTTGGAGACGTATCAACATCCCCAAGCTTAATTCCTGCTCGACCTCGAGTAGGTAAATGATAAAAACAGAATTTTTTATCTCTAATGCTCCCTAACATGTTCATCACATTTCTTTTCTTTATAGCATGGACATTTGGACTTTTATATGGTTCAAAGCAACAATCTAGTTTTGACATGAAGACTTTAATACTAAAGCATACCAACAAGCAACCATGTCTTTCTAAATATCAACACTAAAACAAGTTATCCCTAGCCCATTATGCTCAATCATTGATCCATTCATGAAACTCACTCGAATATTAGCTACACCCAATGCTCAAATATGATAAAAGTGCCCCTTAGTTGGTGCTTTATGAGAGAAGATGGAGTCTCAAATTCAAAATAAAAATTGCATAAGTAAAAGAAAGGCCCTTTGTAGAGGGAAGTAGGGATTTGTAGATGTGCGAGAGCTCAAAGCGAAAATTGAAGATAAAAGTTTTTGGGAGGCATACTTTTCCCACCAACGAAAACAACTTAGAGCACCAACACTTTCCATGCAAGATACATCATAGGCGGTTCCCAAATAGAAAATAAAGTTCATTCCTTCTTCCACCATTACTTTCACTTTCCATGGCTTGTTCGTATCCACGGGTGCCCTCCATACCAACACTTTCCAAGGAATTTCTTATTTGACAACAAAACATAAATTCATTTTTTTTTATTTCGGGACTGGGCATCCCTAATACCTTTGCCGCACTCTCGTGAAATGACAAGTGAAGAAACACTCATCGTGAGAATAACACATCTGGCATGGAAAATATTGGCCACCCCTCATTGCCTCGCGAGCAGTAGAGCATACAAAATAGAAATTTATTTTGAAAATTAGAGATGGCACATGAAAATTTGCTTAGAACGGCATGGAAATATTGGATATAGGTAGGTATAGTGGAATCATATGGCAAAACTAGTTTAAAGGGTTTTGGATGCACAAGTAGTGATCATACTTGGTGCAAAATGAAGGCTAGCAAAAAGATTGAGAAGCCACCAACGAAGAAACGAAAAATATCGTACCCAAGCATTAAGCATAATTAACACTGAATAATGCACCACAAGTAGGATATAAATTTCATTGCATAACTATTTACTTTCGTGCTTGCATAGGGAATCACAAACCTTAACATCAATATTCTTACTAAAGCACAATTACTCATCAACATGACTCACATATCATATCGTCCTATCTCAAAACCATTACTAAGAATCAAGTTTATTTTGTCCAATGATCTTCATGAATTTTTTTATTATATCCTCCTTAGATACCTATCACCTTGGGTCGATTTTCATATGTTACTTTTGATAAGCTCAAACAAGTTTAAGTGAAGAACATGAGCATAATTTTTCTTTCTCTCAAAATAATCTAAGTGAACAAAGAGATAATTTTTTTTAAATTTACTAACTCCCAAATAAATATAAGTGAAGCATGACAGCATTTCCTCAAAAATAACAAAGCACACCGTGCTAAAAAAGATATAAGTGAAGTACTCGAGCAAATCCATGGCTCAAAAAATTTAAGTGAAGCATAAGAGCAAGCATAGCATAATTTTTGGCTCTCTCAAAAAGGTGTGTCCAGCAAGGATTCAAGACTTAAAACACAAAGCAGAAATACAAAACACTCATCTCATACAAGGCGCTCCAAGCAAAACTCTTAATATGTGACGAATAAAAATATAGTTTCAAGTAAAATACCGATGGTTGTCAGAAGAAAGAGGGGATGCAACTTGGGGGCATCCCCAAGCTTAGTTGCTTGATACTTATTGAATATTAGCTTGGGGTGCCTCGAGAATCCCCAAGCTTAGCCTTTTGCTAATCCTTATTCCTTCATCCATCGTAAGATCACCCAAAGCGTGAAAACTTCAATCACACAAAACTCAACAAAACTTTCATGAGATCCGTTAGTATAAGAAAGCAAACCACTACTATAAGTACTGTTGAAAACCTATTCATATTTTATTTTTGCATTATATATACTGTATTCCAACTTTTATATGGAAAAAACTCATCAAATAAAACCATAGAATCATGAAAACAAGTAGACAACGCAAAGAAAACAGAATCTGTCAAAAACAGAACAGTTTCTAGAAATCTAACTACTTAGAATACTTCTGTAACTCCAAAAATTATGAAAACTTAGGAAGATGTGAATAATTTTTTTATTAATCTTATCCAAAAATAATCAACTCCAAATAACTCTTCCGTTAAAAAGAAAAATATTTCGTGAGGTCAAAAGTTTCTGTTTTTCAGCAATATCAAATCAACTTTCACCCAAATCATCCCAAAGGCCTTGCTTGGCACAAACACTAATTTAAACCACAAAAACACATATAACCAGAGGTATAATTCTGTATTTTATTGAAAACATCAAGAAAACCAAAAATCAAAAAGATACAAGTTGGGTTTTCTCCCAAAAAGCGCTTTCGTTTTACGCCCCTAGCTAGGCATAACGCGTAGGCTCTAAGTGTTGTCATGTTCATCCTTAAATTCTTTGATTGAACACTTAGGATTTTCCAAGGACTTTGCATATAAATTCTCAGCGTAAAAACTTCTAGGCACGAGATTGGAAAACTTAAATTTGGAAAAATGGTCTCTTATGACTTCAGTAAAATTGGGATGGATACTAATCATCTTAAGATCTCATTTATCATTGCTAGAAGTTGCACCCTTGCTTTTAGTGGCTTGAGTAGTCTTACTATTTTTTATGGGAGTTTTAGTGGAAGCAAAGGCCGTACCTAGATTGGGAAACAAATCATCCGGTTTATCAATCCTAGACAGGCTTTCTTCGATTATTTCATGAATTATAGTATTCTTTTCTTTTAACAACTTCAAAACGCCTCCCGCTTTTGACCCAATATTAGTAGCATAGTTTTGCATTTTTCTATCCATGTTGTCAATATGTTCCTCGGTAAGAATTTTCTTTTTCATAGCACCTAGTATTTCCATAACATGCTCAAGGATAACGATTGTTTCATTGATCATGAGAGGGGGTGAACCCACTAAATTTCCCAAAGCATTAATAGCATCAAGAGAAGGACACATCAAGAAGTTTCCACCGGTAATCGTATCAAGGACGAATCTATACCAAGTGGTGATCCCACATAAAACAACGAAGAAGAAATACGGTAGATTGCTTATGGATAGATCTATTATGAGCATTGCAAATCCTATACCAAGCATCTTTTAAATTCTCCCCTCCCCTTTGTTTAAAGTTAAGAACCTCGTTCTCGGGGGTGTACGCAATAGAGGAAGAGCTATCCATAACGACAAAAAGTGGTAGACAAGATTGCACACAAAAACAGATCTGACGAGAAAACGGCAAACGAAAAAGAGGGCGAATAAAACGGCAAATTTTTGTGAAGTGGGGGAGAGGAAAACGAGAGCTAAATGGCAAATAATGCAAATTGCGAGGAGATGAGATTTGTGATTAGGAACCTGGTTGATGTTGAAGATCCTCCCCGGCAACAGCGCCAGAAATTCCTTTTGATGTCTGCTAGAACTACGTCGGTATTTCCCCCAAAGAGTAAGGGTTGATGTAGTATAGCGACGGTAGGTATTTCCCTAAGTGATGTGACCAAGGTTATCGAACCAGTAGGAGAACCTCCTCACACCACGTAAACAACATGTTCACACAAATAACACTCGCAACCCGACGTGTTAAAGGGGTAGTCAATCCCTTTTGGGTACGTCGCCTCAAGATAGGCAAATAACGTGAGGTAAAAGTGGTATATAGGATAAATAGATCGCGGAACAAATAAATTGCAGCAAGGTATTTTTGTATTTTTTATTTAATAGATCTGAAAATAAAAGCAAAGGAGAATAGATCGCAAAGGCAAATATGATGAAAAGAGACCCGGGCCCCGTAGGTTTCACTAGTGGCTTCTCTCGACAAAAATAACAAACGGTGGGAAAACAATTAGTATTGGGCAATTGATAGAACTTCAAATAATCATGACGATATCCAGGCAATGATCATTATATAGGCATCACGTCGAAGGTTAGTAGACCGACTCCTGCCTTCATGTACTACTATTACTCCACACATCGACCGCTATCAAGCATGCATCTAGTGTATTAAGTTCATGAAAAAACAGAGTAATGCAATAAGAACGATGACGTGATGTAGACAAGATCTATTTATGCATAAATAGACCCCATCTTGTTATCCTTAATAGCAATGACACATACGTGTCGTTTCCCTTTCTGTCACTGGGACCAAGCACCGTAAGATCGAACCCATCAAAAAGCACCTCTTCCCATTGCAAGATAAATAGATCAAGTTGGCCAAACAAAACCCAAATATGGGAGAAGAAATACGAGGCTATAATCAACCATGCATATAAGAGATCAAAGAAGACTCAAATAACTTTCATGGATAAAAACATAGATCTGATCATAAACTCAAAGTTCATCGGGTCCCAACAAACACACCGCAAAAAGACTTACATCATATGGATCTCTAAGAGACCATTGTATTGATAATCAATAGAGATAGAAGGGAGGCCATCTAGCTACTAAGTACGGACCCGTAGGTCTACAAAGAACTATTCACGTATCATCGGAGAGGCACCAATGGACATGATGAATCCCTCTGTGATGGTGTCTAGATTGGATCTAGTGTTTCTGGAGTGTGCGGCGGCTGGAATAGATTTTCGTCCCCCTCTTTAGGGTTTCTAGAATATTGGGGTATTTATACAATAAAGAGCCGGTGGGGGAGGCCAACAAGGAGGGCACAATCCCAGGCACGCCCTGGTGGGTTGTGCTCCCATCGGAGCTCCCCTCAGGTGCGTTCCTGGTCCACTGGATGTCTTCTGGCCCAAAAAAATCCACAAAAAGTTTCACTACGTTTGGACTCCATTTGGTATTGATTTCCTGCGATGTAAAAAACATGCAGAAAATAACAAGTGGCACTGGGCACTATGTCAATAGGTTAGTACCAAAAAATGATATAAAATGACTATAAAATAATTGTAAAACATCCAAGAATGATAATATAAGAGCATGGAACAATCAAAAATTATAGATACTTTGGAGACGTATCAGAGCTGCTCAACACTGGTAGTCAACTCCATTACCTTAACATCCACGTGATGGAATTTTGTCTCCACGATCCTCTCAAGGCTCTTCTGGTTCAGCAAAATCTCATAAACTTTCAGCTCCATCCCTTGGATGGTGCTGACCAAGAAGGACATCTGCTCTTCTCTAGTTCTGGGTTGTGGGGTTGGAGCTGGAGCATTCCTATCAGCCTCTGTCGCTCCTGCCTCTACTATCTCTAGAGCAGTAGCTGAGCTGGGATGGCTTGCGTCCATCACAACTTCATTATCTTCAAAATCAAGTTGAAGTGGCAGGTAGGTACGATCAAGTCGATATGGATGCTTGCCAATCTAGGCATTGATGAGCATCTGAATATATGGAGCATATCCACAGGATCTCTTCTAATCTGTAGAAGTCCTCTTGACAGTCTCAACTATCAAGTCCATCACTCAGAACTGGGTGTGGGTGTCTAGATGATGCAGCATATTGATGGAATATCCTCTAATTATCTTATCATCTCCTAATTTGGGCATCAGGGTGTACCTCATAATGGTGTTCGTAGTAGGTATTCCTACTTGCAAGAAATAGACAGAGACAAACTTGTGCGACTGCACAAAATCATGGGGCACTGGCTTATACATGTTGGCCATGGTGTTGTCATTCATCTTGAGTTGTGAATACACATCCAAATCTCCTTCTTGTGCCTTTGGGACACCAATGATAGTGGCCCATTCATCAATTGTAGACTCATACCGGTGACCCTCAGTCATCCATACAATTCTTCCATCAGAATAGAAGTGAGCGGTGGAATCAAATTGCATGATCATCTCATCCTTCCAAGTTTTCATCTCTTTGCCAACAATATCTTCAATTTCAACCATCCTAAAATTTTCTCACACATGGGGAAAATAATCTTCATTGGCCTTGATGTATTGCCAATCGACATATCTCATGTTGTTGACTGTTGTACTCTTATCAAGCAAAATAGTCTCATAGAATCTTGTTGCTCCTTTGTGTGAAAGCAGGGATGAACAACAGTTCTCCTCCTCATAGCATATGGATCAACAGATCTCTATTTCCTCATACCTTGATCTTTTCTCTTCTTCTTGTCCTCAACAGCAGGGTGAGAAGCATCATGGGTTGGAAGATGAGCTCACAGCTTCATAAGCACAGGGGCATCATCATCTTCCTCTGCAGCAAATTCTCTGGATGCAGATGCTTTTTTCTTTTCAGTTGCAGGAATATCCTTTGTAGTCCTCTTGGGAGCTACAGACTTCTTAGCCTTAGGTGCTGAAGGCTTGGGGCAGTCCTCTTAGGCATAACATCAACCATCAGCTTTTCCTTCTTGTGAGGGGAACCTCAGCTGGAATTTCTTCCTCCTCATCATCAACATCTTCTGCTGGATCTTCATACATTGAGGTTGGCCTCCCAATAGCATGGACAATCCTCTTTCTGGCTTTCTTCTGACCTGGATTCTTTGCAAGCCTAGCTTCTAGAGCTCTAGTGTCATCATGTCTGGCATACTCCTTCCTCACAGTCTTCTCGACTATGGTCTTCTCCTTCTGCTTCTAGGGAGCATATTCCTCACAGATAAATTCAACATCTTCTTCATCAGAATTGATCTTCCTTCTGGACCTTGTAGCTGCCTTGGGCAAGCCATGGGAGCTAGGAGTACCTGAGTGAGAAGTTGTCATCTCAGGACTAGTGCCTGAGTCCATTTCAGCACTGGGCTCATAGAAGTTGTTCTCACTATCCTCCGAACCTGACATTCTCGCAAGACCAAGCAGACTGGCAGACAAGCACACAAGCAGACAACAAGACCTTGTGAAGAGATATAGAAGAGCTGGGACTGATGAGCATCACAGAATTGCAGAAGTTTTTGTAAAAGTTTGAACTCTGAAAATTTAGGTTTAATATTCAGCAAAAGGGGATTTCGGTTCTATCGAGTCAAAAAAATTGGAGCCACCGAGACAGATGTTCTAATTAACAAAAACTTGGCACCCTTTACGGTTTCACCGAAAAGGAGAACTCGGTTCCACTGAGAACATTCTCACTAACCATAAAACCAAAATAGGTTAGACCGAATTTTATGAGTTGGTGACATCGAGATTCAATTTTGCAGACTACTAACCCTAAAATTTTCTTTGCTTGCTAACCTATGGGAATTATCTTCTTGGTAAAATTAGTGCAATTGGACATATTTAATCATTGCC
This sequence comes from Hordeum vulgare subsp. vulgare, assembly GCF_904849725.1. Lineage (NCBI taxonomy): Eukaryota > Viridiplantae > Streptophyta > Magnoliopsida > Poales > Poaceae > Hordeum > Hordeum vulgare. Next base: position 398,991,645 of record NC_058524.1, on the reverse strand, counting down.
TCTTTGTGTAAGAATCAGATTTTAGGGAGCGCAAAAAGGATCGGATCTGTACCCTAACTCAACGAGGATCCGCTATGGCGGCGACAACGGTGAAGATTCCGTCGGCGGCGAAGACTCTGATGGCGAGGGCGCATAGGAGGATCAAGATGAAGTCGAGGGGACTAGGGCGTGGCAGCGAGGAGGTGGGACAAACGACGTTTGAAGAAGTGTTTCAATCTTCGGGTTCCGCTGGATATATATATATATATACATATATATATATATACATACATATATATATATATACATATATATATATATATACATACATATATATATATATATACATACATATATATATATCCTGGCTGTCGGTGATACCGAGATTGCATTTTTGGTGCCACCGAGTTCCTTAACCGTGAGCTGACATAGAAACTAGGTGAAGCCGAAAAGAACAACCCAGTAGTACCGAGATGAGAAAACCTGATCAACCCTAGGCTTCGGTGGGAGGACCGAGATTTTGAGGTTGGTCGCACCGAGATGCACTTTGGGAGGTTTTGGAATTCAGCCCTTTTCGAGATGGATCTCCGAGTGCTGCTCACACAGAGTGTCCCTAGAGTGCTTGCTCAAATTTTATGATGAAGCATGAATAGAATTTCAGATGAGAAAGCATAGATAGCTAGAGAAAGGTACTTAGGCATTCTTGTATATCCAATTGGCCAAAAGAAATAGAAAGCCAAACAACAACAATTGGATATCCTCGTATGAGAAAATGTGCATACCAACATGCTCACACAATAAGATGTCAAATAAAACATGTTGAACATGCACAAACATTCTAGCATATATCAAGAACTTTGGCAATGATGAAATCATCTATATATGAGTATATTGACTTAGGAGCCAAGTAAGAATAGTTGATCATAGGTCATACTCATCGATTAAGCACAAGTGGGGTTACCATTTTTACATCAAACAATAATGTGTTCACATCGTTTAGGAGACACTTATACTCAAGTCTTAGAGTAAACCTCCCCCTAGATAGGGATAAACTAATGTGGGTTTTGTCATAGTAGACTTTAGGTGTAGCAGTGGTGGATTCTCATTGTTGATGAAGATCACATTGAGTTGGGAGCAATCCTTATTGTTTCTTACTATTCTCACCTACATGGTTTAGTCCCAAAGCAAAAGGAACAAATGAAAGAATATCTATGGACATGGAATGAAATACGTGGAAAGTGATGTCCAAAGATGCATTAATCACCTTGTCCCTTGCTCACCTTTGAGAGAATGTGTGACTCCTGGAACTAATGCATATGGTTGGAGTTGATTGCATATAGTTCTTGCCAAAATGAATAAGAGTGAATTTCATTGGCGGAGTCACTCCTCAAGAACTTTTTAGTTCTTCCTCTTGGGGACCCACGTCACCTTGATGGGAACCCACTCGACCTTGGCTTGGGGTTCTTCCTCAAATGAGGAAATCTCCACTTGACGCTTTCCCTTGCCCTTGTGGTCTTGTGGTGGAAGGTCATCTTGAAAGCTTGTTCCCTTGGGACGAGTAGGATCATACTTCTCCTCTTGAGGAATAAACTTGGGAATGGGATATGGTCCTTCTTCCAAAACATCTCTGTTGGCATTGAATAGCCAACACCTTGCTTCTTCCGATGTCCTCCTTGCTTGCGCACAATTTCCTCGAACTGCTTAGTTCCGGCAAGACTCTTGAAGACACCTCTCTCTATAATCTCTTGAAGCTTTCCCTTGCCCTTGTTATCTTGTGGTAGAAGGCCATCTTGTGAGCTTGTTCTCTTGGGAGGAGTAAGATCATACTTCTCCTCTTGAGGAACAAACATGGGAATGGGATATGGACCTTCTTCCAAAACATCTCCGTTGACGTTGAAGTAGCCAACACCTTGCTTCTTTCGATGTCCTCCTTGCTTGCACACAGTTTCTTCAAATTGCTTACTTCCGGCAAGACTCTTGAAGACACCTCTCTCTATTATCCCTTTCAATAAATCATTTTCTTTCTCAAGTGTAACTTGGCTAAGAGAATCATTAGTGGAATCAAGAGAGCTACTAGCAATAACATCATTTGATCTAGCTTTAGCATTGTTGTTACTAGATGAAGAAACTTTCTTTCCTTTGTTACTAGTGTTCTTAGGTTTAACTTGTGGAACAAAAGTAGACAAGAGTAATCGTTTGGCTAGATAATAAGAACTCTTCTTTTGAATATCATAACTGATTGCTTTTAGAAACTCACGCTCTTGCTCTAAATTTAGCTTCTCGAATCGTAGCTGCTCATGAGTTCTTGCAAGCTCTCTCTAGTCTTATAGAGTAGTTTCATGAGCTAACTTAAGAGTGTTTAATTCTTTAGTTAGTAGTTCAATCTCTTTATTATCATCATCCTTCCATTTCTGTTGACTAGCATGATTATTTTCAAGTTCATTTTCAATGTTATCACTAGTCTTTTGAAAAAGCAAGTCATCTTCCCCTAAAAAGTCATCCTCATCACTATCAAAGTCAAAGTATTTGGGGTGTGATACCTTGGGGCCTTTTGCCATGAAGCAGTTTCCAATCCCTTCATTTGGTGAATCAAATAAGTCATAGGAGCTGGAGGAAATGAGTGTAAGACTGGCAACACCTTCATCTTGGTTGTAGTCGGAGTTGGAGTGGTAGATTCTCTCAGATTGGTTGTCATACTCGGAGCCAGAAACCCATTCACCAACATGAGCTTGATGTCTTCTTCTTGAACTTCTCTTGGTGTACCTGTCCTTCTTCTCCGATTCTTTGCCTATCCAGGAGTGTCTTCGTTCATAATGATCTTCTCTACTCCTTCTCTCTCTGCGAGGTGACTCATCTCTTGAGCTTCGCCTTCTAGGTAACTCTTCTCTTTGTTTTTGGAAGCCGATCACTCATTGGAATAGTGTCCGGGCTTTCCATAGTTGTAGAAGTTTTGGTCACGACTAGACGAACGCTTCTCATCATATCTTGAGCTTGAGCTTCTCTCTTTGCCTCTACTCTTGTAGAACTTGTTGAATTTTCTGACCATTAGGCTGATCTCTTCATTGGTAACAAGATTGTCATTTGAAGTAGCGGGAGTATCACTTGAATCTTTGTAAGCACCACTTGACTTGTTGTGCAACTCATCTTTGTCCTTGAGAGACATTTCACGAGCAACAATCCTTCCAATGACTTCAGTTGGCTTGAGATCCCTGAAGTTGGGCTTCATTTCAATTAATGTGCACACGATGTCGTATCTTCTATCCAAGGCTCTAAGTACCTTCTTGATGATGAATTTGTCGGTCATCTCTTCACTTTCTAATCCGTCAATCTCAGTTGCGATGAGAGATAGCCTAGAATACATCTCAGCGACTCATTCACCATCCTTCATCCTGAACTTGTCATGAGGACTTTGAAGCACATCCAAGTTAGATTCCCTGACAAAAGCAGTACCTTCGTGCATATCAATCAAAGTATCCCAAATTTCCTTTGCATTCTCAAGGGGACTGATTTTGTTGAATTCTTTGGGACAGAAGCAGTTGAACGGGATATCATAGGCTTGAGCATTGTATTGCAACATCTTCAACTCATCCGCTGCCGCATCACGATCCGGTTCTTTTCCTTGTCCAAAGAAATCACCTGGCACACCAACACGAACAACAACCCAAAAGCAGGATTATGACCAAACATATGCATTCTCATCTTATGCTTCCAACTAGCAAAATTTGTACCATCAAAATATGCACCTCTACGGTGATAATTTCCCTCACTAGATGCCATACTCTCCTAGGTTGTGAAACCAATGCAATGGGGACCAAAGCTCTGATACCGCTTATAGGTTCGAAAGTATATATCTAGAGGGGGGGTGATTAGACTACTTGACAAGATAAAAACTTAGACTTTTCCCAATTTTAGTTGTGGGCCAGTTTTAGCAATTATGACTAGTCAAGTTCACCCTACACATGCACATCTAAGAGTATAGCAGCGGAAAGTAACGACATGCAAATGTAAAGTAGAGGGTAAGGTAGGGAGATCAAATGCAAAGGTTGACACGACGATTTTTGGCATGATTCTGATAGGTGGCACTATCGTACGTCCATGTTAGTGGAGACTTGAACACACGGAGGGTAATGACTGTGAGAGTCCAAGCAGGGCTCCACCCACAAGGGTGCCACAAAGAAGCAACCTTGTCTATTCCACCACGGCTTCCGTCCACAGAAGACTAGACTCACTCACAGTAGATCTTCACGAAGTAGGCGATCTCCTTGCCCTTACAAACATCTTGGTTCAACTCCACAAAAGGAAGTAGGAGGCTCCCAAGCGACACCTAACCAATATAGGAGGCACCACCCTCCAAAAGGTAATAGATGCGGTAGAACGATGAATTCCTTGCTCTTGTGCTTCAAAGACAGTCTCCTCAACACTCAATCACTCTCTCATAGATTTGGCATGGGTAGGAGAGATTGATCTTGTGGAAAGAAACTTGGGGAGGCTAGAAATCAAGATTCAAATGGTTGGAATGGAATCTCTTGATCTCAACACATAAGTAAGTTGCTCTCTCTCACAAAACTGGATCTGGCAAGTGTAAGTGTGTTCTGAGTGCTTCCTCTAGGAATGAGAGGTAGGTGGAGGGGTATATATAGGAATCCCCAAAATCCAACCGTTACAACAATATTGCCCAACTCGGTAACACCGAAATGTATCTCCGTGATACTGAGTTTTACTAAATGTGCCAACTTTTGAATTCTTGGTGACACCAATATAGGAATCTTGGTGGTACCAATACGATGACCAATTTCCAAATCTCGGTGATACCAATTTCAAACTCGAAAATCTTGATTCCTAAAATCTTATCAACAGAAAGTTGGTCACCGAATCTCGGTGGCACCAATGTGAAAGTTGGTGGCACCAAGATAGTAGGGTTTGGTATAGGATCTGTCAAGTGTAAAATCGGTTGGGCCAAATGGAAATAGTTGGTGGCACCGATTTTGTTGATATGGCTTTGGACAGAGATATTTTGTGGGAGAATGGCTGAGATTTTTTGGTGGCTACCTTTAAGCACTTGAGAAACCAATTCATCATAATACCTCACCCCCTTTTAATTGTATTGGCTTTCCTATGGACTCAAAGTGATTTCTCACAAATATAAAATGTAGAGTCTTCTTGCTTGAAGCTTGAGCCAATCCTATTGCTTTCCTTGCATCAAGGGGCTTCTCCTCACAATACTATAGCCAATGCATCTTTGAACTCTTCTGAAATATACTTGGATAATATCATTAATCCAGTGGTGCATATCTTGTGATTAATTACCAAAACCATCTTAGGGAGAAATTGTGCTTTCACTTGCGGAGGTCCAATCTTCCACGGATAGAGCTCTCCTTTCTTGGGCTATGTCAATGTGGAGGATGACAAGAAGGGCAGCATGAAGATGGACTTTAGATTTGAGAAATAGCTTCCAACTCCATTCCGTGAGACTCGTGCCTGTTTTTTCAGCTTGTGGTACAACAATGGCAAGGCTCGGAGTGTGAAGTTGGATCCGACCACGCCTTTTGGACCACATCTATGAAGCCCGGCATCAAGGTCCAAGAGTTCTCACACTTGAAGGAGCGAGATATCTGGGGCCATTTGTTGTCCATGAGCAGGAGAGGGTTGTGGTCTGAAAGGGACGAAGAAAGCGCATGGAGGATGTGGGTGTTGAATTGCATGTCCTAATCGGCATTGTAGAATAAAGAGTCCAAATTGCTCATCGTTGGGTTGGTTCTTTCATTGCTCCATGTGAACCGCCGATGCTGAAGGTGTATTTCTTTGAGATTGAAGGTGTTTAGAGTGGCATGGAAACGATTGATGTGACCTTGGTTGGTGTTTCGCTTGTTCCTATCTCAAACACGGTAGATTTGATTAAAATCACCGTTCACGAACGACATCACTCCCTCAATGGGCTTTGCAGCTAGCAGCTCGGTGAAAAAGTCATCTTTGAGTTGAGAGGAGGTTGGCCCATAGAGAGTGGTTAACTTGAAAATCATGTTGTTGGTCCTGACGGTAACCATTAACGAGAGGCAGTAAATTGACATCACAATATCAGAGACCTCCACGACATCATCATCCCAAAGGAATAATAATCATCCCTTTGTATCGATGGTAGGGCATTGGGCAAAGCTCCAAATCTTGCTTCCTCCCAAGAATGCATCACAGTACATATCCACATTGGCCAACTTTGTCTCCAGGAGACACACAAGGTGGCAGGAAGATACATCAATTGTTTTGGAGACCGTGGTGTCGTGGTTGGGGTCGTTCAAACCTCCACATTCCAACACAAAATGTTTAGGTTTTGAACTAACATAATTGGAGTGGCATTGACACATAGGATCGGGACATTACATTGGCAGTAACATAGACTACAAAGCAAAGGCACGTACATTTCCTCCTTCCAGGAGCACACTTGCTAGAATTGGACCTGACTAACATAGAAACTAGGAAAACACTTGTTTGATTAAACATTTCCATCAAGGGGCACAACATCAGGTAACAGTGGCCAGAACAGCGGCAACTCCGTCATGGTCTTGAACATGGCAAGGGCGTCATTGCCGCCGTGAGCTATTAGGGCCTCCTCAAATTCATTCTCAACGTGAGTATCTACCTTGAACAAGGAACACAACGCTACAAGAACATCAGGGGACAACTAGTCTTTGAACTTTTTTGCGAGCATTGCGATTGCCCAAGTCGTGACATCCTCACCAACCTTCACTATTCCCTTATTTTTGCACACCAGCAGCTTGGCCGCTTTGTCCACTGGGACTGACCCGCGTCTCCCTACACCATGCTGCCGGGCATCGGTGCGCTGGAGCAATAGCCCCCTTCCCTGTTTGAAATTGCTACACCCACAAGATTTTTGCATCTTTTATACCTTGAACAGGGCACACAGTGCCACAAGAACATCACAATAGACCCCCTTGAAAAATGGAAGCATTTGAACTTTCAGGTCAAGAATTAGCCATTTCACAATCGATGCATTTCAAGCAAGGTGCAATAAATTCTTCGTGAGCGGAATTGATCTGTTAAGCAAACAAAGAATCGTTTTCCCTTTGAAAATCATCATGAGACACCCTTTGATTTTCAAGATCTTTCTTTCTTTGAATAAATTCATAAGGAAGCTTCTTGTGATCAGCTACGAGAGTTTCATGATGACTCTAAAGGCTATCAAACTTATATTGAAGACAATGAAAGTCTAGTCAGAGTTTGAGTCCGATCCATTTCCTCGTTCAATAGGTGATCGCTTTTGTCTAGCGGTTTCTAAAGCTTTTCAACAACATTATGTTGCTTAGTGGCAATATTAGCAAGTTTGTAGTAACTAGATTTCTGATAATCATCAGGTTCATTCTCACTTGAGTTAGACGAGGATGCATGTTTGGATACCTTGGCACCTTTTGTCGTGAAGCAATAGGTGGGAGCAGAGTCGTCGTTGCAATCATTAGTGTTGTTAACGACATCATTTTCTTCAATGTTGAAGATGGAATTGCTGACGAATGCGGTAGCAAGAACTAGGCTTGCTACACCAGAGTCTGACTCCTCCTCATATCCTTCCTCTTCCTCGCATTCCTTAGATTCTTCTTCATAATCCATTTCCTTGCCAATAAGTTCCCGGGCCTTTTTGAAACTGTTCTTCTTGTGTGATGAGGACTTTGAAGATTTCTTCTTTTTCTTTGAGTCATCGGAGCTATCATCCTTGTATTTCTTCTTCTTTGATTCCGTTACACAACGATGGCAATCAAGAATGTAATGGCCAAAGTTCTTGCATTTGTGACAAGTTTGTTTCTTGTAATCCTTAGATGAAGATTTTGATTTCTTCACATCTCTTTTTGAATATTTTCCAAAATGACCTCTTCTCGAAAACTTTTGGAATTTCCTCATGGGCATTGCAGGCTCCTGACCAAATTCTTAAGGATCACCAGTGCTGCAATCAGATTCTTCTTCTTCAGATGAGGAAATTGCCTTTGACTTTAGTCCACGAGATATACCATAGCTTGTCCCATGGAGATATATTTTCTCATATTGTTGGAATTCATGAGTATTGAGCCACTCAAGCATGTTAGCAAGATCTAGTGACTTATAGTCTCCACGCTCTTGAATAATCAAAGCAAGTGTATGGAATGAGGAATTAACAGATCTCAACAATTTCTTCACCACCTCATGGTCCGTGATGTCACTCGAACCAAGGGCTTGGAGCTCATTGGAGATATCGGTGAGCTAATCGAAGGTTTGCTGCACATTTTCATTGTCGAGTCTTTTGAAGATGTTAAAGGGATTTTGGAGGACATCAACCCGAGAGTCACGTTGAGTTGAGATTCCTCCATTGACTTTGGACACCTTGTCCCAGATGAGCTCTACAGATCCCAAAGCGCTCACTCTGCCATATTGACCTTTGTTGAGATGGTCACATATGATATTCTTCACTTGGCAGTCGAGTTGCTTGAACTACTTCACATCACAGCCTTGATAGAAGCGATGACGGAGGGAACACCAATTTCCACAACATACTAGAGATCATTGTCGATTCCTTCAAGATGCTTGCACATCTTGTTCTTCCAGTAGGGATAGTCCATCCCTTCGAAGGTAGGACAACCCGTACAGACCTTGAACATACCTGCAGTATACATAACTAAAACACCAGGTGGTTTAACCAAAATCACATAGAACAAGGGAGTACCTTGCTCTGATACCAAATGATGGTGTGTTATATCGACTATGGGGTGAATAAGCTACTTATACAAATTCGTCATTGAGCAACTAATAATTGAGGAATTTTCTAAGTAACGAACTACTTGCAATGAAATAAGTACTCAGGTGTAAGCAAAACATAATAATAGCATAGGTGTCATGATTAAATGAAACTAACACACAACACGCGTAGTGTGTAAACATGATAAGTAGGCGAAGAACAAGGTGACTAAAGAATTTGAGATGAGGAAATTCAGAAAGTCTTCAGTCAAAGTCTTCAAATAGTAACGATCAGTTTCATGAAGTACTATTTGAGGAAATGAAGGGATTGAGGAAATAGAACCATGATCTTCGTGAAGACAATGGCTTGATGACCCAATTCCAACTATTGTGATAGTTGTACATCTAGTTTGGAGTGGCCTACTATTTAAACCAAAGGACACAGAGTCCTTACTGTATTCTCCTTGAGCTAAGGTCACACAGACCTCGCACCAACACTCGTGATAAGTCTGCAAGGCAGACTTCCAAACCCTCACAAACTCGGTCACCCAGCAATCCACAATTTCCTCTTCGATGTTCTAGACCATGACGCCTAACCGTATGGAAGATACATAGTCTTCAAGGGTAACAGACATGGGTTCCACACAGGAACAATCTCTTTAGAGATTCTCAATCACTTTGGCTTTCTGGTTTTGGATTTTGGGTTTTGGTTTTTCGGGTTTTTTCCTCTCTGTTGATTTTCTCTCAAAGTCCTCAGAGGATGGGTTGCTCGCAAATGACATTTGTCAAGTTCTCTCTCGGAGCAGCCAAGCACCTAGTGGTTATGGGGTGACTATTTATAGCCCGGGAGCAACCCGACATGATAAGAGATAAGTGCCCCCAATGATATGACCGTTATGTGGATATTATTTTAAGGACAGCTGGCATGAACCACAACAATGGTCGGAATTTTTGAACTATGAAAGTCCTCAGATCTATCATGTTCCTCACTTTAAGGCAATTCGCACAGGAAAAATCCTAAATCCTGAGTTAGAGCGATTTCCTAAGAGACCAGAAGAGCTATGTCGGTGCACTAAAGACTGTGGTCTCCAGTGCCCCGGACTATTGCATGGACACCGGCAACCCCTCCGCAATGGCAAGGCGCGTCGCTGGGGCTTAGGGCGGTAGCAAGACTCCGAAGCCACCTAGTACAGATTGCAAGCCCCCCGACAAGCACTCGCTTGCTAGGAAAGAAGAAGAGACCCCGGGAGGAGCTCCCTGTCGGGGACATAGACAATGCCACGGCAAGACCCTCCAGCCAAGGAAGAAGTACTAAGCCGCGGCAAGCCACCCTTGCCGGGAAGATTGGCAAGGCCTCCGCAGGCCATCGCCTCCCTGCCAAGAGGAACAAGAAGAGCCCCCGCAAGGTAACCCTGTCGGGAAGGAACAGAAGGCCCGAGGAGAGGCGCGGGCCCAGGGCGCCCTCGCGACCTGTGAACGCCTCCACCGACGAACACGCCACCGCCGAAGCATGGACCACGCGTCTGCCGCACGCCAGCGCAACACCCCAAAGTTGCCACGTGTGGGTACGTGTCCACCCCCCCCACCTGACGAGGTCATGGAAGTCTGTCGAAGCATTTAATGCACCACAGTAACACTGTAGCTGTCGGTCGGCGTTGTTTCACTCGTGAACCCACCGTTCACCCACTGAGCCACTCTAGTGACCCCTTCGCCTATAAAAGGAGGCGCGAGGCTCAGTAGTAAGGACTTTTTGGCCTTTTGACCAGTCAAAAGTCTGTAAAGAGGGACATGCCTATAGTAACCCAAAATGAATAACTAAACGCATGCACGAGTAGGGTTTTACGCACCACGTGGCCCGAACCTGGGTAAAAAGACCTTGTCGGGCCCTGACTGTTGGTTCTGCTCTTGCCGCAACCCCTCTCCCCACCAAACCAGCAAAAAGGGGACCGTTGAGGCCCCCATAGGTGTCGAATCCTTTCACCGACATCTTTGGCGCACCAGGTAGGGGGATCGCCGGAAGGAGGCCGGCGTCAACGTTGCCCCGATCCAACGAGCCACCCGTCGGCTCCACGGATCTTAGTTCGCCGTTGCATCTTCCCTGAGTGGGAGGAGGCAGTTGCTGCTCCGCCCGCGTGAGAGCCCGTAGCGCCTCCATAGGTGCTATGCGGGCGTGGGTGGATGGAGCGGAAGCCCCGAGCTCCACATCGCCCAACCGACACACCTCCTTGGAACGTCGTGTTGCTATCGAGGGCGTGACAGAGGGCTTAGGCCAGGCCTCCGACGCTTACTCCAACCGACGCACATCTCCGGAGTGTTGCATCGCCGTCAAGGATGCGTCCGAGGCCCTGAACCTCCCCTTCACGCGCCCTTCGGCTTGCATTTCTCCTTAGAGCGATGTGATGACCGAAAGATGCGCTCGGGGGCTCCGCCAGCAAATCTCTTGCAAAAGAGATGAGAAAGTGATACACCTCAACGTGCTTCTTTCCATCCGAGTGGCCAAAGGCCACCAGCGAAAACCTCGTCGGCAAGGAGGCCGCTGGAGGCAACATCAGCGTGCTGGGGGTACGGATATTCCACCCTGGCAGCACCGTCAGACGCTGCGGCTAGGAATGCCACGACGCGCGAGATACGTACAGAGGCAAACTAATTGCCAGACTCTTGGTAGATTAGTTGTATCATTTTGAAGCATCGAATTTTGTATGAGAATCCCGCACGCAGATGGACCTTGCTAGGATCAGTGCACTCCAACTTTGTTTCGAGTCTTCAACGACTTGAGCGGCCACAAAGAGCCCTCATCTCGTTTCGAACTCGTTCAACGTTTCGAACGGCTATGTAGCACCTTATTTCGCCTCGAGCTGCGCTCGAAGATTTACATGGTTGCACCGAGTGCGGCGAGGAGTCTTGCCGGTGACGACCTCCTCTGTTGAGTTTTCTGAGGATCCGCTCCTCTAAGTACTCGCGGCAGGATAAGGCAAGCTGGCAAGCATCCGGAAAGTGCAAAGGAATAATCATACAAAATGAGAGTCGAATAAAGGATGCATCTATTCATTCATTTGTGTGGATACATTTGATACCAATTACAAAGCATTGTTGTCATAACCTAAAGACTCTGTATTTTGACGAGGATCGACCTACACGGAGGAATTGGAGTTCATGGAGACAAGACGCGGCAATGCCCGCAGTACATCCATGCTGGCTCCTCCTGGACCATCACTGTACCGACGAGAGCGGGTTCGGCCTCGTCAAGTCATGAAAAGGGGCGTGACGAGGTTGCGCTAGTGCAGGAAGCACTCAGTCCGAGTCGGGGGAACGTCCTCCGATTTGATTCCCCGGGGCTTGAGACTAGGCACAGCACCGCCACCACTCTCGCCCTCCGCGTCGATGTCGCTCGAAGTGAAGCATTCATCACTGCTCCAGCGTTCTTCGCAGCTGCCGAGACGCACACCGGAGCGACCGCATAACTAGAGGACGAACATACGGGCCTCCATCAGCTTGAAGCGGAGGACGTAGCCGTCCTCGAGTCCATGAACCCGGGTGAAGGCCTTCCAGACGTGCCGAAGTAGCATGGAATGGGGCTTCGGATACTCCATGTGCACCTGCATAGCGTCATGGGAGCATCCCTGCACTCGCAGCCGGATGACGGGAAGCCGGTTGACCTCCATCACCATGGAGAAGCCGCGAGGGAGATGCAGGTGACCCCGAAGGGGGCCACGAAGCTCCGTCATGAACTCGAATGGCGTCACCGCCGAGTGGCCACCCAAAGAAGAAGGCACGAGGAGGGAGATCGAGGCAGCACTCCCCCTCCCTCGACCATGTCCCCGGCGTCCTCGGCCCCTCAAGCCTCTCCTGCCATGGTCGACAGGGCTACCGCTGGTTGCGGCCCGTGAAGGTGTGGCATGATCCAAGCGGGATCCCCTTGCTGCCCTGACGGCCGACGGAGGCCGGCCCCGTCCCCTAACCATGGCCAGGGGCGGGTGGCTGATGTCCCACAAGCGTATGGGATCGCAGCAGTTTTCGAGGGTAGAGTATTCAACCCAAATTTGTTGGTTCGCACGACGGGAAGCGAAAGAATATTCTCAAGTATTAGCAGCTGAATGTGTAAGATTCAACCACACCTAAAAGATTAGTGTCTGCAAGCAAAGTATCAGTAGCAAAGTAGTATGATAGCAACGGTGCCAGAAACGATCTATTGACAAGGCAGACTATTCCTAACTGTTGTATCAATGGCGACAGTAAAAAGCACGTTGACGAGGGATTATTCTTGAGAAGAATGCTTCCCCGGCTACGGCTCCAGAAAAGTCTTGCAACAAGTAACACATAAGTAGCAAGGAATAACAGTAGCAGCAGCAATAAAGGGACAGCGATAGCAACAGTAGTAGTAAAGTGGCCCAATCCCTTTTGTAGCAAGGGACAAGCCTAGACAAAGTAACGTAGCGAGGACCAGTAGTAAAAGACTCATAGGCAGTGGATCTGTGATGGATGAGTGTGACGGATGTGATTCATCATGTAACAGCTATAACATGGAGAGATATGTAACTAGCTCCCGTTCGTCAATCTAATGTAGGCATGTATTCCGTGTGTACTCATACGTGCTTCGGGAAAAGAACTAGCATGACATCTATTGTCCATCCCTCCCGTGGAAGCGGGGTCCTAATGGAAACTATGGGATATTAAGGTTCTCCTTTTAATAAAGAACCGGACCAACACATTAACACGCGGTGAATACATGAACTCCTCATACTATGGTCATCTCCGGGAGTGATTCCAGCTATTGTCACTCCGGGGTTGCCGGGTCATAACACATAGTAGGTGACTACAACTTGCAGGATAGGGTCTAAAACACACATATATTGGTGACAACATAATAGGTTCAGATCTGAAATCATGGCACTCGGGCCCTAGTGACAAGTATTAAGCATAGCCAAGTAGTAGCAACATCAATCTAGAACATAGTCGATACTAGGGATCAATCCCCGTCAAGAACTAACTCGATTACGTGATAGATCTCATCCAACTCATCACCGTCCAGCAAGCCTACGATGAGATTACTCACGAACGATGAAGAGCATCATGGAATTGTCGATGGAGAAAGGTTGATGATGACGATGGCGACGATTTCCCCTCTCCGGAGCCCGAAAGGGACTCCAGATCTACCCTCCAGATGAAGAACAGGATGTGGCGGCGCCTCCGTATCGCAAAACGCGATGAAACCTTCTCTTTGATTTTTTTTCAGGCGAAACGGAAGATATAGAGCTGAGTTTGGGGGTAGTGGTGCCACGTGGGCCCAACAAGCCTGCACGGCGCGGCCATAAGGGGTGGCCGCGGCCTGTGGGCTTGTGGCCCACTAGCACGCCCCTCCGGTGGATCTTTGCGCAGGTATTTTTCTTTTATTCCAGAAAAAATCTCCGTAAATGTTTAGGACATTCCAGAACTTTTATGTCTGCACAAAAACAACACCATGGAAATTCTGCTGAAAACAACGTTAGTCTGGGTTAGTTGCATTCAAATCATGCAAGTTAGAGTCCAAAACAAGGGCAAAAGAGTTCGGAAAAGTAGATACGTTGGAGACGTATCAACTCCCCCAAGCTTAAAGCCTTGCTTGTCCTCAAGCAATTCAGTTGACAAACTGAGAGAGACAAAAGAAAAACTTTGACGAACTCTGTTTGATCTTGTTGTTGCAACTATGTCTAACTCATAACCAGAATTTCAGCAAGATAACAAGGAAACCACATAAGCAAATGACATCTAGGTCTCACGGTAAACTCAAACGTCAACACTTCAATCAAAACAACATGAAGCAGTATGAATAGATGGTATCTCGCTAGCTCTTTCTGAGACCGCAAAACATAAATGCAGAGCACCTTAAAAGACCAAGGGTTGACTAAATATTGTAATTCAAGGCAATGAAGATCCAGTCATAGTCATACTCAACACAGTTAAAAGCAAAGCATAAAGATGACAGAGGTCCTCTCTAATTGGTGCTTTTGTAAGAGGAGGATAACTCAACAGGAACATAAATAGACAGGCCCTTCGCAGAGGGAAGCATTGATTTGCAGATGTGCCAGAGCTTAAGCTTTGAAAACAGAGATAATAATTTTGGGTGGCATGCTTTCATTGTCAATGCAATGACTAAGAGTTCTCAACATCTTCCACGCTACACATGCTATAGGCGGTTCCCAAACAGAAAAGTAAAGTTTTGACTCCCCACCACCAATCAATCAAACTCCACGGCTAGCCGAATCCTCGGGTACCGTCCAAACCAACATCAATCCTGGGGGAGTTTTGTTTGTAATTATCTTTTCATTTGAGCATGGAACTGGGAATTCCAATTACCGGCCCTTTCTCGTGAATGATAGTGAATACATATCAAGGATAACACGGCTAGCATGGAAGATACCAATAGCCCCTGTCACCACATGAGCGGTTCGGGCATGCAAACCAGATTATTTCTTGAAGGTTTAGAGAGTGGCACATGCAAATTTACTTGGAATGGCAGGTAGATACCGCACATAGGTAGGTATGGTGGACTCATATGGAACAACTTTGGGTTTATGGGAGTGGATGCACAAGCAGTATTCCCGCTTAGTACAAGTGAAGGCTAGCAAAAGACTGGGAAGCGACCAACTAGAGAGCGACAACAGTCATCAAAATGCATTGAGATTAACTAGCATTGAGTGCAAGCATGAGTAGGACATAAATCACCATGAACATGAACGTCATAGAGGCTATGTTGATTTTGTTTCAACTACATGCGTGAACATGTGCCAAGTCAAGACACTTGAAACATTCGAAGGAGGATACCATCCTATCATACTACATCATAGTCATCTCAACCTTCATGTGGGCAACCAAGACAAACCATTATAAGCTCCTAGCTAAATAAGCATGGCATAAGCAACTATGATCTCTAAGTTGTCATTGCAAACATGTTTCTCTCACAAAAGCTGAATCAGGCATGATGAGCTAGTCATATTTACAAAAACAAAATAGATAGAGTTCATATGAGCATTTCCAGGCTCAGTCACTTCATCATATATCGTCATTATTGCTCCCAACAAGCAAAGGAAGAAAAAGAAAATCTTTTTGGGTTTTCTCAAACTAGACACACACACTAAACGAAAACGAGAAAAAGAAAATAAACTAGCATGGATGATAAAGTGGCAAAGTGTGAACACCGGCTAACAAAGTGAAAGCATAAGCAAGAATGTAAAGTCGGTGAGAACACGTACTCCCCCAATCTTAGGCTTTTGGCCTAACTTGGTCTACTCCCAAGGAGGGAAATAACCAGCTCCGGGGTACTCCGAAGTGGACTGAGGATGCCACTGATGTGTGAGCTCCTCCGGCTCCCACTGATAAACCGACGTCTGGTACTCGACTGGTGGCTCGGGCACGGGCACCTGTGGTTGGCCAAGCCCCAATATGCGTAGATGTCCGAGGGCATAATAGTGTACCTGCCTGCATGAAGATTGAACAAAAAAGGAGCAGGCAAAATAATAGTCTCACGAGTACCCTCACTAAATACCACATTATAAATCATCCTTCCACCTATATCTCTATCAAGAAAGTGATGGCGAACCATGCTATCGTAATCTAGATATCTCTCGGGAAGAAGAATCCTCCAGTCTAATGGGTATCTCAAAGTGTCTAGCAAGACGAGTAGCATAGATACCTCCATAGACAACACCTTTAGAATGGTTCAGGTTCAACCGCTGAGCTACTATAGTGCCCAAGCTATAAGATTTATCATTATAAAGGGCTTCGTGCAAGACCGCAAGATCTAGGGAACTAAGTGACCCAGCTTTCCCACGACCAATCAAAAAATTTCCCACAAAAAGTGAGAAGTACCGAAGCACGGGAAAATAAATGCTATAAGCTCTAGCGCAAGACACACCTCTCTCCTCTCCTACAGCAATTGTACCGATAAAAGCTTCCAAGTCCCGTGGACGAGGTTCATGAATATCCACAACGTAAGGTGATTTGCAAACATTGAAAAAGTCATGGAGTGACATGCGCTGGGGGATATCATAAAGTTTAAACTCAACCATAGGGGGATTCTTCCTCGGATAGAAGTTAAAGCTTTGTACGAAGATATTAGTGAGGAGGAGGTATTTCGAACACTTATCTTCAACAAAGGCGGTAAGGCCTGCGTTTTCCACCAAGTGATAAAAGTCCTCATAAATTCCAGCGGCGCATAAGAACACGTCGCTTGGCCACTCGCACGCTCAAACTTCTGCAACTCGAGGGACCGGATACTTGGGCTTCTTCTCACTCCCATCATCCTTGGGGTCACCGCTTGACGAGCCTCTCAAGAACATCCTCATCTTTTCCCTTTTCTATCACTGAAAATTTCTAAATTTTTTAGTGATTCTAAGGAAAAGTGAATAAGGCTCAACGAAACTCGTAGCAACTACTGCCACAAGTGCCTAGAGACCATATTACGCATCAAAACTACTTGGGACCAGCTAGAATCAGCATGCAAAGCTCAAGAACAAGCTCACCAAGGCAGCAAAAATACGCAGAGTATATGGCACTAGAGCAAAAACTAATTGGACCAATGGAGGAGTCACTTACCAAGGAGTAATTTCCCCAAAACAGTTCGGAGTACGGTGATTTGAGCAAAGAGATCAAAAATCCCAGCAAGAGGAGCAAGAACACGGGTTTGAGCTGTGAAACGATTTTTTCTGGAGGTAGAAGAAGCGGATGAGAGCAGGAATGAGTGGAGGGGGTGTCTATGGACCCCACAAGCCTGGGTGGCGCGCCCAGGGGGGTGCCCGCTCCCCTAGGGCTTGTGGCCCACTGGTGTGTCCCCCAGACAGACTCTTTGTCCTAGTATTTTTCAAATATTCCAGAAAAAATCATACTAGATTTTCACAGCGTTTGGAGAACTTTTATTTTGGGGTACTTTTCCACCGGACGCTAAAACAGATAACAGGGAAAACTAATCTAAACCAATCAGTTTTCTTCTAAGCAACCTAAAGTTAAAGCTTGGAACAGAGGTTTTTGACTCCTCGCTTCATCCATCTCATGGTCATCGAAAGAAATACGTCAATGGGGTTGATCAAAAACCCTCGACAAAGCTTTCTCGAATCGCAAAAGAAGACGGAGAATTTTCGAATAGTCACTAGGTCACCTCAATGGGGATGTGTATCTCCCCAACAAGCAAATCATACTTCATGTTGACACGAGGAATAGGGCATTCAAAGCTCCCAATAAGAATCGATGAAGTTTTTTCGATAGCATTGATGCAATGTACTCGATATTGTTTCTTCGGAAAGTGCACCGTATGCTCATTATCGTTGACATGGAAAGTGACATTGCCTTTGTTGCAATCTATAACAGCCCCTGCAGCGTTTAAAAAGGGTCTTCCGAGGATGACAACCATGGCATCGTCCTCGGGAATATCCAAGATAACAAAGTCTGTTAAGATAGTGGTGTTAGCAACCAGAACAGGCACATCCTCACAAATGCCGATAGGGAAAGCGGTTGATTTGTCGGCCATTTGCAGAGAGATTTCAATGGGTGTCAACTTATCCAGTTCAAGTCTACGATAAAGAGAGAGAGGCATAACACTAACACCGGCTCCAAGGTCGCACAACGCAGTTCTAACGTAGTTTCCTTTAATGGAGCAAGGTATAGTGGGCACACCGGGATCACCTAGTTTCTTAGGAGTTCCACCCTTCAAGGTGTAATTAGCAAGCATGGTGGAAATCTCAATCTCAGGTATCCTCCTCTTATTAGTCACGATATCTTTCATGTACTTAGCATACGGAGACATTTGGAGCATATCCGTCAAACGCATGTGCAGAAAGACAGGTCTGATCATCTCAACAAAGCGCTCAAAATCCTCATCATTCTTTTTCTTGGATGGTTTGGGAGGAAAGGGCATGGGTTTCTGAACCCATGGTTCCCTTTCTTTACCGTGCTTCCTCGCAGTGAAGTCATTCTTATCGTATCTTCTAGTCTTAGGTTGTGTGTTATCAAGATCAACACTAGGTTCAATCTCCACATCCTTTTCATTGCTAGGTTGAGCATCTTCATGAACATCACTATTGATATTATCATTAGGCTCATGTTCATCACCATATTGTGTCTCAGCATCAGAGACAGAGGCATCGTTTGGACTCTCAGGTGTAGCAGCAACAGGGTTGCTAGCGTGCAGGTTCCTATCATCTCTCTTCTTCTTTCTAGGATGACTAGGTGCATCAGTGCTAACTCCTTGAGACTTTTGTTCTACTCTCTTCGGATGACCCTCGGGATACAAAGGTTCCTGGGTCATTCTACCGCCTCTAGTAACGACTCTGACAGAATTGTCATTCAACTCGTTGAGCAAGTCATTCTGAGCTTTAAGTACTTGTTCTACTTGAGTAGTAACCATAGAGGCATGTTTGCTCAGAAGCTTAAGATCATTGACATTTCTGTCCACACAAGCACTTAAAAGACTAAGCATACGAGCATTCTTTTCCAATTGTCTGCTAACATAATCATTGAAACTTTGTTGTTTGGCAACGAAGTTATCAAATTCATCCATGCATAAGCTAGCAGGTTTATCAAAAGTAATACCACTCTCATCAAACCTACGCACAGAATTTACTTCTACTACCTGTATCGGGTTATCAAGACCATGGATCTCTTCGATAGGTGGTAGATTTTTGACATCTTCAGATTTAATGTCTTTCTCTCGCATAGATTTCTTGGCTTCTTGCATATCTTCAGGACTGAGGAATAGAATACCTCTTTTCTTCGGATTTGGCTTAGGAGGTGGTTCGGTAATAGTCCAAGCGTTCTCATTGCATAAGATGTTATTCAGCAGAATCTCAGCTTGTTCTACGGTTCGTTCCCTAAAAACACTACCGGCACAACTATCTAGGTGGTCTTTTGAAGCATCGGTAAGTCCATTATAGAAGATATCAAGTATTTCATTCTTCTCAAGTGGGTGATCAGGCAAAGCACTCAGTAGCTGGATGAGCCTCCCCAAGATTGTGGGAGACTCTCTTCCTCAGCTTGAGCAAAGTTGTATATTTCCTGCAAGGCAGCTTGCTTCTTATGGGCAGGGAAATATTTTTCAGAGAAGTAGTAGACCATATCCTGGGGGCTACGCACACAACCAGGAGCAAGAGAAGTGAACCAGGTCTTAGCATCACCCTTTAGCGAGAAAGGAAACAGCTTGAGCATATAGTAGTGGCACATCTTTCCTCACTAGTGAATGGGGTGGCTATATCGTGCAGTTTGGTAAGATGGGCTACAACCGTTTCAGACTCATAACCGTGAAAAGGATCAGATTCGACTAGAGTGATTAACTCAGGGTCGACAGAGAATTCATAATCCTTATCGGTCACAAAGATAGGCGAAGTAGCAAACTTCGGGTCGTATTTCATCCTAGCGTTCAGCGATTTTTCTTTCCATTTGAGCAGTAGTTTCTCAACATCATAGCTATCCTTACATGCAAGAAAGTCCTCAGCTATCTCTCCCTCCATAACATAGTGTGTATGAGGCATAACATGCAATTCAGGCATAGTAGCAGGTTCTACTTCAATAGTATCAACAGTTTCAGAAGTATTATCACGTCTAGCAGCAACTCTAGCAATTTGTGCATCAAGGGCACCTAGTGGCAAAGCAGTATCAGGCATAGTATCATCAGGCATAGTATCAAGCATAGCATCATGAGGCATAGTATCAAGCATAGCATCATAAGCATCATGGGAAGCATAAGTAGCATCATCAAGCATAGGCGACATATCAAGAATTCTAGCAGGAGGCGAAGTCGCAAACTTACTCAAAACTGAAGGTGAATCAAGTGCAGAGCTAGATGGCAGTTCCTTACCTCTCCTCGTAGTGGAAGGTAGGATTTTAGTTCTTGGATCTTTCAGATTCCTCATAGTGATCAGCAGACGTCAATCCCAAGTGACTCAGAGAATATAGCTGTGCCTCCCCGGCAATGGCGCCAGAAAGAGCCTTGATGTCCCACAAGCGTATGGGATCGCAACAGTTTTCGAGGGTAGAGTATTCAACCCAAATTTGTTGGTTCGCACGGCGGGAAGCGAAAGAATATTCTCAAGTATTAGCAGCTGAATGTGTAAGATTCAACCACACCTGAAAGATTAGTGTCTGCAAGCAAAGTATCAGTAGCAAAGTAGTATGATAGCAACGGTGCCAGAAACGATCTATTGACAAGGCAGACTATTCCTAACTGTTGTATCAATGGCGACAGTAAAAAGCACATTGACGGGGGATTATTCTTGAGAAGAATGCTTCCCCGGCTATGGCTCCGGAAAAGTCTTGCAACAAGTAACACATAAGTAGCAAGGAACAGCAGTAGCAGCAGCAGCAAAGTGACAGCGGTAGCAACAGTAGCAGTAAAGTGGCCCAATCCCTTTTGTAGCAAGGGACAAGCCTAGACAAAGTAACGTAGCGAGGGCCAGTAGTAGAAGACTCATAGGAAGTGGATCGGTGATGGATGAGTGCGACGGATGTGATTCATCATGTAATAGCTATAACATGGAGAGATATGTAACTAGCTCCCGTTCGTCAATCCAATGTAGGCATGTATTCCGTATGTAGTCATATGTGCTTAGGGAAAAGAACTTGCATGACATCTATTGTCCATCCCTCCCGTGGCAGCGGGGTCCTAATGGAAACTACGGGATATTAAGGTTCTCCTTTTAATAAAGAACCAGACAAACGCATTAACACGCGGTGAATACATGAACTCCTCATACTATGGTCATCTCCGGGAGTGGTTCCGGCTATTGTCACTCCGGGGTTGCCGGGTCATAACACATAGTAGGTGACTACAACTTGCAGGATAGGGTCTAAAACACACATATATTGGCGACAACATAATAGGTTCAGATCTGAAATCATGGCACTCGGGCCCTAGTGACAAGCATTAGACATAGCCAAGTAGTAGCAACATCAATCTAGAACATAGTCGATACTAGGGATCAATCCCCGTAAAGAACTAACTCGATTACATGATAGATCTCATCCAATTCATCACCATTCAGCAAGCCTACGATGATATTACTGACGAACGATGAAGAGCATCATGGAATTGTCAATGGAGAAAGGATGATGATGACGATGGCGATGATTTCCCCTCTCCGGATCCCGAAACGGACTCCAAATCTGCCCTCCAGATGAGAACATGATGTGGCGGCGCCTCCGTATCGCAAAACATAGTGAAACATTCTCTCTAAATTTTTTTCCAAGCGAAACGGAAGATATAGAGCTGAGTTTGGGGGCGGTGGTGCCACGTGGGCCCCACAAGCCTGCACGGTGCGGCCATAGGGGGTGGCCGCGGCCTGTGGGCTTGTGGCCCACTCGCACGCCCCCTCCGGTGGATCTTTGCGCAGGTATTTTTCTCTTATTCCAGAAAAAATCTCCGTAAATTTTGAGGACATTCCGAGAACTTTTATTTGTGCACAAAAACAACACCATGGCAATTCTGCTGAAAACAGCGTCAGTCCGGGTTAGTTCCATTCAAATCATTCAAGTTAGAGTCCAAAACAAGGGCAAAAGATTTCGGAAAAGTAGATACGTTGGAGACGTATCAGTGCCACCGGCAAAGCTGAAAGAAACAAGAGAAGACAAGGCGATAGGCGCGGAAGGCTTCGAGAGTGAGATGGAAAGGCAAAACCTCCGCGCAAACACCCTAATTTATAGGGCAAAGCTCAGAGACCACCTTCCTCGCTCCAGAAGCCACCACCCCTCTCGCCCAATCGCCCTCAAGTCACGAGCGGAACATGGAACCGCCCTAATGCGCCAATGCATCCAGGGGCAGACGCGTCCACGCCCGTGGCTTTTGAGGCCACGATTACCACTTGGCCGACCGCCACTGTGCATGTCCTACGCGTGGCAAAGGCGCTTAGAGGGAATAAAGAGGCCATCGGGCGCACGCTGCACACCCTGCCACTTCACGCGTTCAATGCACCACATGGGGAAAAGAAATCTTGTAACGGCTCGATTCCGATAAGCCCGGCGCCCGCGAGTCCGCGCACCACTTTGGGCCTGGCCCAACAACGCCTCGCATGCGTGTGTGGCCCAGGCCCGGGGGCTCATGTCGGTGCACTAAAGACTGGGCTCTCGAGTGCCCCGGACTAGTGCGTGGACACCGGCAGCCCCTCCGCAGCGGCAAGGCGCGTCGCTAGGGCTTAGGTTGGAAGCAAGACTCTGAAGCAACCAAGTACAGATTGCAAGCGCCCTAGCAAGCACTCGCTTGCTGTGAAAGAAGAAGAGTCCCCGGCCGGAGCTCCCTGTCGGGGAAATAGACCATGCCACAGCGAGAACCTCCCACCAATGAAGAAGGACTAAGCCCCGGCAAGCCACCCTTGTCGGGAAGATTGACAAGGCCTCGGCAGGCCATCACCTCCCTGCCAAGAGGAACAAAAAGAGCCCCGGCAAGGTAACCCTGCCGGGAAGGAAGAGAAGGCCCGAGGAGAGGTGTGGGCACACGGCGCCCTCGCGACGTGTGAACGCCTCCACCGACGAACACCCCACCATAGATGCATGGACCACGCGTCCGCTCGCACGCCAGCGCAACACCCCTAAGTTGCCACGTGTGGGTACGTGTTCAACACCCCGTGACAAGGTCAGGGAAGTCTGTCGAAGTATTTAATGCACCATAGTAACACTATAACTATCGATCGACGCTAACTCGTGAACCCACCGTTCACCCACTGAGCCACTGTGGTGACCCCTTCGCCTAAAAAAGGAGGCCCGATGCTCAGTAGTAAGGACTTTTTGGCTGTTTGACCAATCAACAAGGCTGTAAAGAGGGACAGACCTATAGGAACCCAAAACGAATAACTAAACGCATGCATGAGTAGGGTTTTATGCACCACGCGGCCCGAACCTGGTTAAAAAGAGCTTGCTGGGCCCTGACTGTTGGTTCTGCTCTTGCCACGACCCCTCTCCCCGCCAAACCAGCAAAAAGGGGACCGTTGACGTCCCCATAGGTGTCGAATCCTTTCACTAACAAGCTATCTATCTTTCACTCAAGAATTTGACCGAACTGCAAGAGATTTCCAAAGTCTTCAGTTGAAGGATTGTTCACGTGTAGGCTTTCAGATGAGCATCACGTGGAAATTTTTCCTTAGTATTACCTCGACCCCCTTTAACAGTACGGTGTTCCTATGACTCAATAGGAAGGAAATGTAACTATGAAAACAAAAGTATTCATGCTTCATTGTCCTCGCGTCAATATCTTCAAGGGCGCACCAATTTCCTCACTTTCAAAGTCTTTACAAAAATATCAAAGTCTTCAGTAGAAGACATTCATTTTTAGGGGTCGACATTGTTCACATATATCAAACTCCTCAGCGACTTATAGAGCATGTGTACACTCACAAACATGTTGTTAAGTGATGTTTAACAAAATTGGAAAGGGTGTTCACATATATCAAACTCCTCAACGACTTTAGTCGAAAGGGTGCGGGTGTAGAGGGTGTTAAGTGATGTTTTACCAAATTGGTAGAAGGTGTTCGACATGTGTTTTGTGTAGTAAACCTTCACCACTCATGCTGAAAGTTAACAGGATTAGGTTTTATGCAAAAGTAGGATGCTCCACCAAATTTGAGCTCCTTTGGACAAGTTTGGGAGTGCAAACTTGAAATCACCACCAAATGGGCGGTAGTGTCCTTTTAAAAGAGAATGTGGGTAAATTAATCCCCAAAATCCAATTTCTGGCAGGGACTCCTCATTTGGGGTGTTGAGCACTCCTCCCAAGTTCCACGTCAAATGGACAAACTTTGTAATCTAGAGTTTCTACAACTGGATTCTGGACACGGAAGGTTTTAGGATTATTTGGTGAACCAAATCATCTTGGAATGAGGTGAAACTTGGCATAACTACCAGATATAGCTTGAGAAGCATGCTAGAATTTTCTGAGAATTTATTGAAAATATTTTCTTCGAAAATATTTCAAAAGGTCAAAACAAACAGAAGAGGTTTTCAAGGATTTGCTCAAATATTTTGAAAATAAATAGGGTTGAAAATCTTATGTGTGGAAAATATATGTCCTCTGAGTATCTCCAAATTTTTTCAGATTTTCCACCAAGAAATATCATTTCTGGCCTCAGAAAAGGACATCCAAATAAAATAGAAAACTATTTTATAAAATAATTATTTTATGATTTTGGAGAGTTATAATAGTGCTAAAATCAGAATACAATCTTTGGGTGAAGGCACTCCCTTGGAATCAGGGACTTGCAGTGCAACCCAAAGCAAGGTTTTGAAATAGTAAAAAAGGAGAAGGAGGTCTTTTGGAAATATCATGTTATAAAAATATTGTTTTTGGATCTACTCACTCAAGCATACACACATACAATGGCAATCATAGCACTCATAGCACTTGCTTAAAATGTTTTAATGAACTCAGGTTTTGAAGAGACTATAGTTGAAATAAGGTAAAAACACGGTGTGACACACCATTCCCCCTTACAAGAATCTCGTCCCCGAGATTCCTAAGATAGGTGAGAAAAAGGTACGGAGATAGTTTTCACGCTCCCATGTTGCTTCTGCTTCGGTGTGGTTGCTCCACTGAACCTTGAAGTACTTGATGGCGCGGCTTCTGGTACAACACTCGGCTTCGTCCAGGATGCAGATCGACCTGTCGCGATAAGTGAGGTCAGGTTGAAGGTCAATGGCTTGATGGTCGATGTCCTTATAAAGATCTGGACGGTTTGGTGCTTGAAGGCACTTCTGAAGTTGTGTCACGTGGAAGACGTTGTGCACACCCAAAAGTTCCACAGGTAGCCCCAACTGGTAAGCAAGTTCTACATGCCTTGTCGTGATCTTAAAAGGTCCAACGAACCTTGGAGCAAGTTTCCCTTTGACGTGGAAACACTTGGTTCCCTTGAGAGGTGTGACGCGAAGGCACACCCGATCTCCAGGGTTGAACTCCACTTCTCTATGGTGAGAATCTTCATAGCTCTTTTGTCGCGACTTGGCTGCTTTCAGGTGCTCCCTGACAAGTTGCACCTTGTCCTCTGCTTTACGAAGAAATTCTGGCCCGAAAATCAATCCTTCACCAGTTTTGGACCAGTTGAGTGGAGTGTGGCACTTCTGCGCATATAGCACTTCAAATGGGGTCGTTTGGAGACCGGATTGATAGATGTTGTTGTATGAGAACTCAGCGAATGGCAGACAGTCCTCCCATTTGGTTCCATGTGCTAAGGCACAAGCATGGAGCATATCCTCAAGTATTTGATTCACTCGCTCTTGTGTCCGCCCGTCTGCGGGTGGAAGGCGGTGTTGAAAGAGAGCTTGGTTCCCAGAGCTTATTGGAACTTCTTCCAGAATCTTGAGGTGAACTGCGGGCCTTGGTCGGATACAATATCCTAGGGAACTCCATGGAGGCTCACAATAGGATGGATATATAGGCTGGCGAATTGGCAACCATCGTAAGTGGTGTTGACCGGAATAAAATGGGCCACCTTGGTTAGGTGGTCAACTATGACCCATATGGAGTTGTGTCCTTTGCTCGACTTAGGCAGACCAGTGATGAAGTCCATGCCGGCTCTGTCCCACTTCCATTCGGGCACCTAGAGAGGTTGTAGCAGCCGAGCAGGTCGCTGGTGCTCAGCCTTGACACGCTGGCAGACATCGCACTTGGCGATATAGGAAGCTATTTCCCTCTTCATGCCATGCCACCAGAATCTGTCCCGGAGGTCTTGATACATCTTGGTCCCACCAGGGTGAATTGAGTAGGGTGTGTCGTTGGCTTTTTGCAAGATTGAATTCTTGAGTTCAACCTTGTTGGGTACGCATAAACGCTTCCCAAACCACACGACCCCTTGTTCGTCCATTGAGAATTCTGGGGCCTTGCCTTCCTGGATCTTCTTCTCGATGCCTTCGATGCTCTTGTGCCCCTTCTGGACCTCTTTAATGTCGTCTGCCATAGTGGGTTTGACTTTGACGTTAGCTAGGAATCCTGGTTCAACCTGCTCCAACCCGAAGCTCTCCAGCTCATCATATAAGGCGGGTAGCCTTTCCTTGAGCATAGCATTCAAGGTGCATGCCTTCCGTCTTAAGGAATCGGCCACCACATTGGCCTTACCAGGGTGGTATTGAATGCTGAGGTCGTAGTCTTTGATCAGTTCCAACCATCTTCGCTGCCTCATATTCAACTCCCTTTGAGTAAAAATATACTTCATACTTTTTTGGTCGGTGTATATTTCACATCGCTTCCCCAGAAGGTAATGTGACCATGTCTTCAGGGCATGCACTATTGCTGCCAACTCGAGGTCATGAGTGGCATAGTTCTTCTCATGCAGGCGCGATTGCGTGATAGGTAAGCCACGAACATGCCGTCTTGCATTAGGACGCCGCCGAGCCTGATTCTGGGGGCATCACAGTATATCATGAACTCCTTTTTGATATCTGGAGTAGCCAGTACCGGGGTTGTGGTCAATCTCTTCTTCGGTTCCTAGAAGCTTTCTTTGCACTCCGGCGTCTATTCGAACTTCTTGCCCTTCTTCAAGAGCGGAGTCATTGGTCGAACGATGCAGGAGAACCCTTCCACAAACTTGCGATAGTATCCCGCGAGTCCGAGGAAGCTTCCAACTTCCTTCACATCGATTGGCGACTCCTAGTTGGTTACCGTGGTAATCTCGGAAGGATCGACTGCCAATCCGTTTGCCGTCATGGTATGACCCAAGAATCCAACTTCATGCAGCCAGAATTTGCCTTTGCTAAACTTGGTAGAAAGTTGGTGCTCCTGAAGTTTTTCCAGTACTAGCCTCAAGTGCTGCTCATGTTCTTCTTTGGACTTGCAGAATATTAATATGTCATCGATGAATACGACGACAAACTTATCCAGGTATTCCATGAAGACTTTGTTCATGAGGTACATGAAGTATGCTGGGGCATTAGTCAACCCAAACGACATGATTGTGCACTCGTATAGACCGTATCGGGTCACGAATGTCATCTTAGGTATGTCCTCGGGTCGGATCTTTGGTTGGTAATATCCGGATCTGAGGTCGATCTTGGAAAATAGCTTGGCACCATTTAACTGGTCAAATAGATCTTCAATCTTGGGGAGTGGTACTTGTTCTTTATCGTGACTTCATTGAGGGAACGCTAATCGACGCGGAGTATGATAGTCCCATCCTTCTTGGACACGAATCGAACAGGTGATCCCCAAGGTGATGCACTCGGACGGATGAATCCCGTCCTGAGTTGCTCATCCAACTGCTTCTTCAAATCTGATAGCTCTTCGAATCCCATTCTACAAGGCTTCTTATAGATAGACCTTGATCCGGGCATGAGCTCAGTGATAAACTCGATGTCCTGGTCAGGAGGCATCCCAGGCAACTCATCAGGAAAGACGTCCGGGTATTCGCGGACTATTGGTACTCGGTCCAACTCTTCTTCCGAAAGGCAATTAACCTGATGAACTTGAGTGGAGGTAGGTTCCGGGACATACTTGACTTTGACCCCTTGGTCACTTGTCATGGTAATAGCCCTTTTGGCATAGTCCAGTATGCTTTGGTGCATGGCCAACCAATCCATACCAAGGATCACGTCCAAGCCTTGAGACTTAACGACGATGAGATGTGCTAAGAAGCTTATCCCATTAATGTTGATCCCGACTCCTCTACATCCTAGGTTGGCCTTAGCACTGCTCCCGGGGTATGTACTGCCATTTGTCCATTAAGGGGGTAGGCTTCAAGCCACACTTTTCCGCAAACTTTTGGGTGACAAAAGAATGTGAAGCACCACAATCAAACAATACTATTGCTGGGGTGGAGTTGACGAGGAATGTACCTAGAATGCAGTCTGGGTCCTCCTGGGCTTCTTCTACGGAGATGCGATTCACGCGTCCCCTGCTATGATATTGTTGGTTGCGGGGAGCCTGGTTCCTGATTTGTGCTTCATGACCTTGTCCTTGATTAGGCGCATTGGGGGCACGGTGCATCGGGCTTCTTGTTGGGGCACTGCCTGGAGTAGTGCCCAGTCTGACCACATCCAAAGTAGGTAACCTGCCCTGGAATGTTGGGCTTGACCCCACTGCTGTTGGGTGGATTGATCGCTGGCTTGGGGTTGGCATGCTGCTGGGGCAGGTAGTTCTGGTGGAACTTTGGTGCCTTATATTGCTGCTGCTGATAGCTAGGTTTTATCGGGGCGGATTGCCACGGGCGTGCCTTCTGGTTACTCAAACCTCCATTTCCCATCAGCTTACACTTGTGGGTATCATCCATCGCACGACGCTTATCCTCCAGCATGAGGGCCTTGTTTACCATATCGCAGAAGGTCCGCCATTCACACACAACAAGCTGATACTGAAGCGACTGGTGAAGTCCTTCCATGAAGTGTTCCACCTTCACGGCTTCATTGTTGACGTCTTATGGTGCATACCTCGACAAAAGGTTAAACTTCTGCAGGTACTCCTTGACTGTCTCGTTGCCTTGCCTCAGAGCTCGGAATTCCCGCTTCTTAATGGTCATCATCCCAGGGGAATGTGAGCAGCGCGGAATCCTTCCTTGAAGACATCCCAAGAGATAGCCTGCCCTTCCCGCATAATTTGGAACTCGTCCCACCAAGCCCTGGCCGCGCCACCGAGATAGTGAGAAGCATAAATGACTTTCTCGCGGTCATCGATGCATTTAGCCAGCGCGAGGAGGTCTTCAATGGCGCGGATCTAGTCATCGGCATCCAAGGGTTCAGTTATCTTCGTGAATATGGGAGGCATAGTCCTCATAAACTCAGACAGAGTGGAGCGACCGTTGCCATTTCCATTTTGTGGGAGATTGTTCACTGAGACCTGAGCCAACTGATGGATGGCGGCATTGTTGGCTTGACTTTCCTCTCGGAGAGCCTGGAGGAAATAGGCCACGGTCATGCTCTCCACAGGAGGCGGTGGCGGGGAATGTCGCCTTGCTGCTACTCGGCGTGATCTCCAGCTTGGGCAGACCCACCGGTTCCTGGCTGGTGGCTAGAAGTGCCAGTGTTGGGGTTGCCGAAGGTGCTCGTGCGAGTACAAATCAACCATCCTGTTTGGGAGCAGATAGGTCAATATCCAGAAGTGGCCAGGGAATCATAAAGGGATGTCACACCTAGATAAGGGGGTTTGGTACAGTGCAAGTGTGTTAGACAAACAAAAAGGTTTGAGGAATCTTATGCAAACACTCAATTAAAGCAGGTGATGTAGTCGCTTACAAGCTTCCTAAGGAAGAAATGCGGCTTGCATCAAAACATGAACAGGAAGCACACAACACTCGTGGTTCTCATGAACTGATACAGGGACTCGACTTCGCTGGGGAGACTCCTAACTTGCCTAAGATGTTCCTCTAAGCGGCGGACTGCTCGGTCTCGTATGCAGGTTCTACACGGTCTTTGTCTTCATCCTCGTTGGTGTCTTCTTCCTTCAGAGGTGTGGGGGAATGAAGAGGTCCATCACGGGGTCGCTTTGTTGGCGAAGCGGTGAGGAGCTCAGTGTATTCTTCCGCGGTCACACGGTGACTCTGAATAGGAGTGGCCTGGAGCGATGGTATTCCTCCTCGAAAGGCAATGGTAGGCTGCCCTCCGGGTGCTCCTTCCTTCTTGACCTTGCGGGTCTTCATCTTTTCCACGCGGAGTAGGTCCTTGACTTGGTTTAGTTCTGGGTGAAGCGTCACGGATTCCTTGATCCGAAGGTGATTCAGGGTGTCGGCGGAGAGGCTATAGTAGGTCTGAAATCTGAGTGGCGTCCCGTCTTCTGGGGATGGGTTGAGTGTCCAGCTCCCGTCAATTACGTCCTTAACAAAAGGCAGGTGAGGAGTAGCCGTCTCGTTGGTCATCTCGGGAAGGATATCGCGGAGATGCACGAGCGCCTCCCGTGCTGTTGTCTCCACTGCCAACATCAGATTCTCCATCTGTGGTCCTTCAAAGAACCAACTAGTTGGGGAGTCGTTTGCCTTGACTATCACGTCCACGTGATATTCCTTTGTGTCGGCATTGACCCACTGCTTGTGGTAGAGGAAAATGGGGGTGCGGCGTACTTGACACTTCTCCAGGTTGTCTCCCAAAAGTAGGGGAAAGCCAGTTTCCAGAAGCATCTCAGGTACGACGGCCATCTACAAGGTTTTTAGGAGAGGGTTAGAAATTTGTGGGTGGTATGAAATGGTAGTACGGTGTAGAAAATCTCAAGTGTAAGGGGTGAGTGTGCTAATCGTCTCGGCTATCGTCCATGCTATCTAAGGCTTCCTACAGTTAGGATGGCTCTGATACCAGCTCTGTGGGGACCCCGACTTACGAGTCGACATCATCGAATGAACGTGCTCAGTGATCCCAGAAATCAATGCTCACCGAACACACAAATACTGAATATTAAGAGTCTTACATCCAAACATACCGTTTGAGACAACAAATGACCATCATGGTCAAGTCTTTGATAGGTAGGGTCTATAAGGCCGATCACATCAACAAAACTACTTGCAGAATTCTTGGTAGTAAACGGGAGCCCATGCCATCAACCTTCACCAACACGCATTCTGACTGGGATGCGTCCTAGTTCGCGTGTCCGTCTCCGATGACGAATTCTTCTCCAAACTCCGGTTCCTCCATGTCTAGTCAATAACATAACCAGTGGCAAGCCAGTGAGTACTTTGAATGTACTCGCAAACAACCCATGATGTGGATAATGCAATTGGTACAATAAAAAAAATAATATGCAAACTTTGTGGAAAGCAAGTTTTCATTGAAAATGAACATGGTCAAGTAATAGCTTGGATATGCATCATAAGCTAGATGGTGAACATAAGACCAGATTACAGATATCAACATATTTGTTGAGGGCTGAACACTTCGGGTTCACCCGATATGCCAAGTCACCAAACTTGTCATATCATCTTTCTTAGAAAACACCTTTAAACACACACGCACACACTTGGTTTATGCGGAAACGACTGGACAGTTTAAGTAGCACCACCCAACTGTCCTTGACCATGGGCATGACTATTCGAATAGTTTGACACTCTGTAGAGGTTGTACGTTGTACCCACGAGATTCGGGAAACTTCCGTGCCATCCACGACTCGCGGTATATAA
Source organism: Hordeum vulgare subsp. vulgare (assembly GCF_904849725.1). Lineage (NCBI taxonomy): Eukaryota > Viridiplantae > Streptophyta > Magnoliopsida > Poales > Poaceae > Hordeum > Hordeum vulgare. The sequence goes on along the minus strand of NC_058524.1, from coordinate 398,959,927 downwards.
CATACCTGAGGTAAGTACCCGATCATTGCCTTTCCCCTGACGACACTGGACAAAGAGTCCACTTGATTGGTACCCAGCCCACATGATGTACGTCTTACGAGCACCGACTCTATACTGTATCATCCATGTTGGGACCAACGGTGTGTGCGGAACACGTAAAAATGGCATAGTCGACCTACCTGGTACGACCCAGTCACGAGAGTGACCACATATCACTCCCGCCACTAGTAATGTGGCCTCTTTGCTAGCACCGAACAAAGTAGTCAACAAAGCCCCGTCCCATAAAGGGGTATCATGGTCGCACATGTAAGGTTGGGACGGTCGACACATCATAAATCTAATCCCATTTCCGAAACCACTAACATAAAACATTTCCCAGTGCACCACTTCTTTCACAAGTGGTCACCTAACTCAACATCATCACCCTCGGGCATTAGTGGCACCCGACGGGGTTTTTGCAAAACCTTTGATATCGACTTTGTGTTACCATCATCATGAACATGCTCTTACTATGCATAGCACTACCGTGTGCTTGTCAACATATTTTCAGAATGACCCTATAGATGATAGGGCCATGCTCAATGCAAGTGCTCCAGAGGAGCTATCGAAAACACCATGCTGGGGTGCATCGATCATCCTTAACTATACGCATCGGAGTAGAGTAACCAATGTGTCATGCATAGAAGTATTTCTTAGTCATGGTCAAAGGACTGTTTTCCTTGATCATCTAGGTATCCGGGGTCTTCGAGTCCAACTCCTTCGTTGAACACGGAATCTATCATCGTAATAATAGTAATAAAATAATAAGCTCATTCAAAAACAGAGCACAAACTCACTTTAAAAATGTTATCCTATTCTCGTAAATCTATATTATAGTTTAAAAAATATTTGTCTCTGGTTTTTATGCAAAAAGGTCTTTTTAAAAACTGAATAACAGTGGCTAAAATATTTAAACTAGGCATTTTAATCAAAGCTATGTGTAATTTTTTTACAAAAATTAGTGCAACAACACTAGTAAATTCTATGCATTTTTAGAAGATTTGTGGTGGAAAAATATTTAAATTTGATTAAAAACTTAATTTTACAAAAATCATTTAGAATCAAAATCAAAAGAAAAATAAAAAGGGGCTCAACCCTCGCCTAGCTCGGCCAGTGGTTAGGCCGGCCCAACTGGACAACCGGCGAGCTAGCCAGCCAGGAGCCCAGGTGTGCGCGCATCGTCACGTTACCTAACGCGCGGGCCTGTGCGGACATCGACAAAGAGAGGAGGGAGGGCGAGATACTAGCCACCGACAGGTGGGGCATGCCTGTCGGGGTCGTCTTCCTCCTCTAGACAGAGGGAGGGGAGGCTCGCCGGCGGCGATACCGACGCCCTCGAGACCAGGCAATGGCAGGAGCGCTACCGTGGCATCATCGCCTACCTTCTAGTGGTTGAATGAACGACGGGGAGGCCCTGGGTCACCGACGACAAGGTGGCCGCGGCGGAGGTGCTGAGTGGTGGTGGAGTTGGGTGCTACGGTCAGGGAAATGCTCGGGGAAGAGGTGGAGAAGTTCCCTAAGCTTACTACGGTCATAGAGGAGGTGAGAGGAGCGCGAGAGCTAGCCTGTAGCCCAAGATCGACGGAGCTCCGAAGCGGCGGGGCCTCGGTCGATCTCGAGCAACAGAGCTCTCTGTTCTCGAACAGGGTGGCTAGGGCCTCGACTGAGGGTCTGGAGGAGTGGTGTGAGGTGCTAGAGTGAAGGGGGAGGGCCTATTTTTAGGCCAGCAATGGTGCACCGAGCGGGGGAGCGCCAGTGGTTTAGCCGAATCTGGCGCGCACGAGCACGCGTCGTCCTGGTCAGCAGAGAGGGGAGAAGGGGCCCTAAGATTGCCCTGAGTCAGGTGGTTTGTTGGAGACACGGAGAGACATTGAGGGGAGGTGAGAACCGGCTAGGGCGCTCTGTAGCGCGCCCAGAGTGCAGATTTGGTATGCCACGACATGCTAGCGCGCTCTGGGGTGCTTTGGCCTTGTCTAGCGTGTCCGGGGGTTGGCTTAGATGCCTCTTAGACATTTCGGAGCCGAGGGTCTCACTTGTGGTCAAAGAAAGAGCTTGGAGAGGAGCTGTCAACCTTGATTGAGAAACTAAAATGGAGATTTTGGCTTACCTACTTGGAACCACAGAGGTGCCACTCGTCTGCAATTGAGGAGTGGTGCTGGTAGCTGTCACTAATAGTTTAGTGGAAACGGTGTGGGTGTAGAGGGTGTTAAGTGACGTTTGACCAAATTGGCAGAATGTGTTCAACGAGTGTTTGGGGTAGTTAACCTTCACCACTGATACTGAAAGTTAACAGGATTGGGTTTTATGCAAAAGTAGGATGCTCCACCAAATTTGAGATCCATTGGACAAGTTTGGCAGTGCAAACTTGAAATCACCCCCAAATTGGCAGTACTGTCCTTTCAAAAGAGAATGTGGGTAAATTAATCCCCACAAATCCATTTTTTGGCAGGGGCTCCTCATTTGGGGTGTTGAGCACTCCTGCAAAGTTTCAGGCCAAATGGAAAAACTTTGTAATGTAGAGTTGCTACAACTGGATTCTGGACAGGGAAGGTTTTAGGATTATTTGATGAACCAAATAATCTTGGAATGACGTGACACTTGGTATAACTACCAGATATAGCTTGGGAAGCATGGTAGAATTTTCTGAGAATTTATTGGAAATATTTCCTTTGGAAATATTTCAAAAGGTCAAAACAGACATAATAGGTTTTCAAGGATTTGATCAAATATTTTGAACATAAATAGGGGTTGAAAATCTCATGTATGGAAAATATATGTCCTCTTAGTATCTCCAAATTTTCTCATATTTTTCTAAGGCGGAAAATAAATTTTCCACCCAGAAATATCATTTCCGGTCTTAGAAAAGGACATGCAAATAAAATAGAAAAATATTTTATAAAATAATTATTTTATGATTTTGGAGAGTTATAATAGTTCTAAAGTCAGAATACAATCTTTGGGTGAAGGAACTCCCTTGGAATCAAGGACTTGCAGTGCAACCCAAAGCAAGGTTTTGAAATAGTCAAAAAGGAGAAGAAGGTCTTTTGGAAATACCAGGTTATCAAAATATTGTTTTGGATCCACTCACTCAAGCATACACACATACACTGGCAATCACAGCACTCATAGAACTTGCTTAAAAAGTTTTAATAAACTCACGTTTTGAAGAGACTACAGTTGATATAAGGTAAAAACAGGGTGTGACACCAATACGTTCAATGTATTGACCCTCATGGCTTTTTTAGGGATATTGACCCTAATGGCTTTTTTGAGGGATATTGGCCCTAATGGCTATAACATATCATGTTGCAGGTAATTATTATGAGGAGTGGTCGTTCGTACGTCTCGTGCTACCACTAGACATGCTTCCCCATGGCGTTAATCGAGCCTTGCCAAGAACTACTATCTTAGGTTTTACTTCCGTTTTAGCTATTATGAACTATGTGTGATTGTAAGATATTTATTTGGCTGGCATCTCGCTAGTCTTATTTATATTGTGGATCATGCGATGTGTTGAAATAATGCATTTTTTGCTTGATGCCACATATGTACCATATATGCTAGCGATTTGGTCCATGGATTGACATAGAACACACGGATACCATAATCTTTATAGCTTAGTAGTTAAAGTGGGTGCTCAGGTGAACTCTAGTCGCCATTGGAGGACAATGGCGGGTAAAACTGAGAGCCTCTCAGCTGATGGTGGTGGTAGGGTTGTCTCTCCCGCATGGGGGGCACTCTGATCATGTGATGAAGTGGCTTGAACAACACAATGATATTGATGGATATTAGATGCCTGGGTGGTGGACCCAGAAGCTATATGTAGTGTTCGTGTTGCGATGGTGAATGAGCATGAGCATCCAAGATGAGTGGGCATGGGAGATCGTGCGTTTCCAACACTCAAATCTAGTTGCCGATCATTGGTGGCATTTTGGGAGTTTGTCGATGGTGGCACTATCGTTATGTCGGCGACATGAAGTGCTACAACAGTGAGTGTTACAAAGTTCTCATTGTCGATGTCGGCCTCCATTAACGTGTCTATGCAGCACGTACACATGAGTAAAATTGTTTACATTGTTCTGCTATGTAGGTTCTCTAGCGGTTATGTATTCGCAACCATGGAGTCAAAGCGTGGTGATTTCTGTGCTGAATATTTAGACACATGCATCTTCCTTTGGGTATGTATGCCATGTAACTAATCAAATTTCAATTTCTTGCAACCATGGTGTGTACCCTCCATACATCATTACTTTCTTCGGTAATGGGGTGGTGGTGATACAGCATGACTTCGGGTGAGTGGTGCTCTTTGAGCACTGGTTCTCGACTTCCAGGGTAGAAAAACCTCAATCTTACCTTCGATGGTTGCATCTAGCAACGGCAGTATTTACATGTTGTGTCTTTGTTGAAAGTATTTCTTTAGAGTCTATTCAGACATGCTCTTTGGATGATAACCCAGGATATCACCATCAGTGGTTGGATCCGGCGACGAAGGTGCATTTACATTGTTTTATTTTTTGAGACATTGCTTTTGAAAAACCTTTCTCGTAGTTCCTGCAATAGTGGATGGTATTGCTACTTGTGTGTTGCATGTTGGATGCATCTTATTTCATTGTTTTTTATTATTATTTTTAATCATTTTTACTTTTGCATCCTTGGTAACTTAATTTGGTCTTCATTTTGTATTGTTATAGAAACCGGGTGAGAGCAAGCCTGGTGCAATGGTGAAGTCCTCCCCACTTCTGCCAAGAGATCCTGGGTTACAACGAACCTGTGTGATTGCACTTTGCACGGGTAAGACTAGGTTCCTTTTAACCCTCCCCAGACTCGAGCTTGTGTGGGAGCTTCTATGCACTAGGTACGCCCTTTATAGAAACCGACTGAAATTGGTATCATCCTGATATACGAACAAAAGATCTTAGAGAACCTCCAATAGATTATCTAAAAAACTTCCGTAGAAGTTACTTTATGAATGACCGGATAATTTAGGGGAAGCAATATAACAACTACTTTTCCAATTCCGTGAACTCTAAGTGTAAATCTTTATTTTTTCTATTTACCATTAAAAAATCGTAGATAATAGCTTAGGGCCATGATACGTCCCAAACGTATCTACTTTTCAAAACACTTTTGCTCTTGTCTTGGACTCTAATTTGCATGATTTGAATGAAACTAACCCGGACTAACGATGTTTTCACTAGAACTACCATGGTGTTATTTTTATGGATAAATAAAACTTCTCAAATTAAGCTGAAATTTTATGGAGAAATATTTTTGGAATTAATAAAAAATACTAGCGTCAAGATCTACCGGAGGAGGTCCACCCAGGAGCCACAAGCATGGTGGGCATGCCCCCCTACGGTGAGCCCACTGAGCTTGTAGGTCCCTCGGGACTCTGACGGACCTAATTCCAATGCTATAAGTTCCGTTTCACGCAGACAAAAAACAGATAGAAACTTTCATTACATTTCACGAGACAAAGCCGATGCCACCTCGTGTTCTTCCTTGGGAGGCTGATCTGGAGTCTGTTTCGAGCTCCGAAGAGGGGGGGGGTTCGTCGATGTCATCATCACCAACCCTTCTCCGTAAACAATTTGATGATGCTCATCACCGGGAGTGAGTACTTCCTTCATAGGCTTGCTGGAAGGTGATGTGATTGAATGGTATTTGTCATGTAACCGAGTTATTTTTGTACGGCTTGATACCTAGTATCCACGATCTTTTGAGATTGTTGTTGCTATGACTTTGCTATGCTTAATACATGTCACTAGGGTCCAAGTTCCATGATTTCAGATCTGAATATATTATGTTTTGACTAATACGAGAGTGTATTGGATCCTATCTTGCAAGTTGTACGCAGCTATTATGTGTTATGAGACGTAGACCCCAAAGTGACAATAATTGGGATCATCTCCAGTGATGACCGTAGTATGAGGAATTCATGAGTTCACCATGTGTTAATGCTTTGTTCCGGTTCTCTATTAAAGGAGGCCTTAATATCCCTTAGATTTCCATATGGACCCCGATCCATGGGGGGTGGGGGTGGGTCAAAATATGTCATGCAAGTTCGTAGTATAAGCACATATGACTATATACGGAATACATGCCTACATTATATTGATGAATTGGAGCTAGTTATCTGTTGCTCCAGTATGTAACTGTTACATGATGAATCTCATCCAACATAATTACCCATCACCGATCCAATGCATATGCTTTTAGCATATTGATCTCTGCTAAGTTACCAGTGTTGTTTTTACTGTTACCACCATCACAATCGCTACTATTATTGTTCCTATTATTATTGTTATTGTGCTAGTAAAAGTTTTCTCGAGAAAGAAATTCCAGATGTGGTTGAATTGACAACTCAACTTCTAAGAGAAAAAATATTATTTGGCTTCCCTTGTGTAGAATCAATAAATTTGGGTGAAATACTACCCTCGAACACTATTGTGATCCCCTATACTTGTGGGTTATCAAGACATTTGTCCGGCGCCGTTGTGGGGGGGGCATAGTTCTATTTATTAAGTACACTTGGGATTTCCATTTATCATTATGAATAAGTTGAAAGACCATAATACTGATATAATATCCTCTAAGATGAGGAGAGGTAAGGAGATGCCATCGAGCTGTGCACTTGATCTACTCTCGGTTTTAAGTAGGCTTGCGACACCACCACCTGCATTCATTCTGATATGTCGCAAGTAATTGATGATGTTACTTTTGCATTTGATGAACCTCATGATTATTCTACTACTATGTTGGATTAAACTGAAATTGTGCCACTAGGTGAACTACTTGATGCTCATATTGCTAAATCTGGAGAACCTCGCAATGCTGAAGTTGATGAAATTTATGATTAACTTATTATGCCTACCTCTCCTACTAGAGTTGATATGTTTGATATACGTGATGGTTATGTTATGGATGGGGAGATATCTAGGTACTTTCTTGCTTGTAATGATAGATATGATCTTAAGAAACTATTGATTAAACTAAAATCAAAATCTATGATGGAGAAAATGCAATATGATCCCAAGTTTGTTATTTCTCCTATAAGGCTTACTAATAAGGATTATGAATTATCTGTTGATCCCAAGTTAATTTTGTTGGTAGAATTTGATCCTTTTCATGGCTATGGAACTGGGACTATTCCGGCACACCTTACCAAATTAAATGACACTGCCACCCTATTTGCTTAGGAGGACGAGATTCACTATTACTATATACTTCAGATTTTTCCTTTCTCACTAAAGGCTGATGCTAAGAAGTGGTTTCATACTATTTCTCTTGGTTGTGTGCATAGTCCCGAGGATATGATATATTATTTCTCTAAGAAATATTTCCCTGCTCATAAAAAACACCTTGCTTACAGGAAATGTTCAACTTTGTGTAAATTGAAGAAGAGAATCTCCTCAAGCTTGGTGGAGGCTTCTCCAACTACTCAAAGATTTGCATGGTCATCCTCTTAAGAAAAGTAAAAACTTGATATCTTTTACAATGGGCTAACCGATGCTTCTAGTGATTGCCTAGATAGTTGTGCTGGTTGTGTTATTACGGAACGGACTATTGGACAGAGTGAAGGACTATTGAATAATATTTTGAGGAATGTTGATGATCGGACACTTCTAGAACCTATTCAAAATAAGAGAGGTATTCTAGTCCTCGGTCCCGAGGATATCATATATTACTTCTATGAGAAATATTTTCCTGCTCAGAAGAAACAAGCTACTTTAGAGTAAATATTTAACTTTGTGCAAATTAAAGAAAAGAATATCCCTCAACCTTGGGGGAGGCTTTTCGAGCTACTTAAAGGATTGCCTTATCATCCACTTAAGAAAAGTGAAATACTTGATATCTTTTATAAGGGACTAACCGATGCTTATATGGACTACCTAGATAGTTGTGCTAGTTGTGTTTTGAGGGAACGAACTATTGGACAGGTTGAAGGACTATTGAATAATATTTTTAGGAATGTTGATGATTGGACACTTTCCAAACCACCGCGAGAATATATTCTAAATAAGACAGGTATTCTATTCCTCAGCCCATAAGATATGCAAGAAGCTAAGAAATATATGAAACAAAAAGGTATTAAATCTAAATATGTCAATAATTTACCACCTAGTGAAGAAATTCATGGACTCGATATCCCTACACTCGTAGTAGAGGTAAATTCTCTTCCTAGATTTGATGAGGGTGATATACCTTATAATAAAATAGCTAGTCAATGCATGTATGAATTTGATAACTACATTGTTAAGTAAGAACATTTCAATATGTATGTTAAAGATCAATTAAAACGAAATGCCATGATGATTGATCATTTGAGTCACTTGATATTTATAATAGGTAATGATGTCAAAACTCTAGATAAACATGCATCCATGGTTCATACTCAACTAGACCAAGTTGCTAAGTCACAAAATTATTTTCTTGCTAAAATAAATGATAAATTGAATGCTGATGTTGTTAGAGTAATAACCAGAGGGGGTAGAATAACTCAGGAACCTCTCTATCCCGAAGGCCATCGTAAAATAATTGAACAAGGTTCTCAAAGAATTAACAATGATGCACCTAGTCCATCTAAAAAGAAAAAGAAAGATGATAGGACTTTGCATGCTTCAAGAGAACCTGTGATAGAAAAACCTCCTAAGAAGCATAACGATATCTCTATTTCTAATGATGAGACACGATATGGTAGTGAACACTGACCTAGTGATAGTGATAATGATAATTGTGATGCTCAACCACATAATGATAAAGAACTTGATAATGATGTGGAAATAGAACAAGTTATTGATCTTGATAACCAATATCCTAAGAATAAACATTATGATAAGACGGATTTCGTTGCTAGAAAACATGGTAGAGAAAGAGAGCCATGTGTTCAAAAACCCATGCCATTCCCTTATAAGTGTTCTAAAAATAAGGACGGGGACAATTTTGAGCGCTTTGTTAAAATGCTTAGACCTCTCTTTTTACGAACACGTGTGATGCATATTTTGAAAATGCCTCCTTATGCTAAATATATGAAAGTTATTATTAGTAATAAAATAAAGATACCTGAAGCTGAGATTTCCACCATGGTTGCTATTTTTTTATGCTAGAGTGCCTAAGAAGTTGGGAGATCCTAGGATACCCACAATACCTTGCTCCAATAAACAAAGTTATGTTGAAACTTTTTTATGTGATCTAGTAGCAGGTGTTAGTGTTATGCCCTTCTCTTTACTTAAATAACTTGATTTGAATAAACTTACACCTACTTAAATACCCTTGCGAATGGCTAATAAATCCACTGCTATACCTATGGGAATATGTGAGGATGTCCCTGTTCGGTTGTAAATGTAACTATCTTACCGAACTTTGTCATTCTTGAGATGCCCGAGTACGACAATATGTCTATTATCCTTTGTAGACCCTTTCTGAATACTGCAAGGGTTGTTGTTGATTGCAACAAAAGCAAGGTTACTTTTTATGTCGATGGTAAACACCACACAATGCACTTTCCGAAGAAACAAGCTTCGGTGAATAATATCAACTCCACTTAGTAAATTGCTACAATTACTGTTCGAGGGTCTAAATTTTCTCTTCCTACTGTCAAAAATAACTATGAAATCCTTATTGTTGGGGAGATGTGCATCCCCATTGAGGTAACTTAGTGCTATACAAAACAATTTCAGTTTCATGTGACCCAAAAATTGTTTCTTAATAAGTTTGATCAACCTTATTAATAGATTATTTTTGAGAAGCATGTCGTTGGTAAATTTAGTGAGCACACCTACTCTACCTATAGTTTTATTTTCTGTTATTTGAATTTTTAATAAAGTAGAATGTCATAGTTACTGTGTTTTCTGAATTTTTAATGCAATAAAAAATGTTCCAAAAATAAGAGTTCTTAGAATGTCCTAAAAATCTAGTTTGCTTTTTTCTGCACTAAGTAAAAAAAGTTGGCGCTCAACACACCCCACGGGGGTGCACATGTGAGCCACAAGCACACAGGGAGCGCCCACCAAGCTTATGGGTCCCACAGGGACCCACTAACTTGTTTCCCATGCCTACAACATTCTCATTCCTCCAGAAAAAATCACCATTGCCTTCTAGCCCATGTTCTTGATCTTTTTTGAGTGATTTTCAATCTCTTTGCTTGGAACTCTGTTTCCGAAACTGTTTTGAGGAATTTCTCCTTGCTATGTGACTCGTCCATTGCTCCAATAAGTTTTTGTTATAATGCTTTATATTTTACAAATTTTGCTATTGTGACCATGTATATGAGCTTGCATGTTAAATTTGTATGGTTCAAGTTTTGATACATTATATTGCCTCTAGGCACTTATTTAGTAGTTGTTGTTTATTTTATTGAGTTTTGTTCACTTTTATTTTGATGGACTAAAAATTTATTAATTTTTCTGAAGAAGAACAGGATGTTTAAAAAATGTTCCATGGTTGTTCATCAAGCAAAATCTCCCCGTGGTCAGCAATCCTTGAGCCGGACCTGGAACCATTGAGGGAAGCTCTCGTGAAACTGTGTGAGTGGATGTTTGAGGAATTCATGAACAACCTGGGCATCAAGAAAAAATTCGACATGTACGCAAAAAATGCAGAGTTGATGGACTTCTCATATGATAAGTGCCCACAATTCCGCGACCTTACCGACTCTTTCGTATAGAGGTTTGAATTTGTGTCCCATCGCTCCTGTTATGATGTTATTTTTTATTTATATGGTGAGTCATTTCGCATGACTATCGAAGAATTTTGCACTGCTTGTAAAATACCTTGTTGGGGAACTTGTCTTGAACCACGAAAAAGAGACTCCCACGAATTTCTCATGAGCCTCACGCAGGGGGAAACTAGAAGCATAACAAAATATAGAGTTGGCAACATTCATTTTTCTACTATCCACTACTTTGGTTTATTTATAGGAAGATGCATAAACGGTAGATGTGACCTAAGCACCCTTTGCGAACTGATTTGAGTATTCTTAAGAGTGTTGTGTGAAGAGATAGAAAAATTAATATTGGATCCATCATTGCACGCCGCTTACACAATAACTCTAAAATGGGGGACTTCCGCGATGGGATTTATGCCACTCGCGTAGCTACTTATTTAGGTGTACGCCTAAAGGACAATGATCATGTGATACCACCTAGCTATCTTAGTTATAATGCTATGGAGCGCCATCTGTTTCTCAAAAGAGAAGACACACCCTTTGGATTCAGAATAATCTTCAAGATGTGCAATGTATATCATAACACTTTGCCTGCTTCCGCCTTCTTCAACTTTCAGGAAAAACAAAGGTATTTCCTACGTGAGGAATAAGTTGGAGCATACATGATGGCAGAGGAGACTGCTCGTCGAAATGAGGCGGCCAACCAGGCACTTGCGGCAACAATGGAGTACACCCCCAACTAGTTCTAGGAGTTTTATCCAGGCCAACCATGGCCATAGACTAAGTTATGCCAAAAGCCTAAGATGGGGGAGTACATATTTCTCACTAACATTACCTTCATGAACCACACACTCATTCGAGTTGTCAATGTTCATCCTTTTCCATTGTATATCCATGTTTAGGTTTATCTTCACTTTTCTTTTGTGTGTTTGAAAAACTTACGGAAAACTATTTTTTTCCTTCTTTTTGGTTTCCCTTTCTTACTTTTCTAGTTTGTAGTATTAAAAATAAAACCCAAAAACATTTCATATTCTTCTTTTGCTTCTTGGGAGCTTTCTCGTGTAAATAGTTTTTCTCGTTCTTGTTTTTCTTATGCTCTTTTCGCTTTCTACAAAAAAAACTAAAAACTCCAAAATCATTTGAGTGTGTTTCTTTGAAATTCTTTTCTTCTCTTTGAGTTGTTTGATGGAGAAGACTATGCTAAGTTGTTGAATGGTTCTCATATGCAACAGTATTCATTTAACAAAGAGCCAATGCTTCCTTGTCTTATCCTTTGGGTAAATTGTTTCAGAGATTCCAGCTTGGTCGAGGACACACTTGCACTATTATTGTTTTCACATCCTTTGGTCTTGCAAGTGAAAGGCAGTAATAACGATGACTTGATGAAGTGATTGTAGTAAAGGAATCTGGTATGAGCTCTTCTTGTTTTCCGTTTTTGTAAGTATGTTTAGCTCAGCCGATCTTGATTCAACATATTATGAGTAAACATGTTTGTGATTACAATTAGAGATTATAATTGCTCATGCCATTCTTAAATAGCTAGGAATGGATAATGATTTATCTTGTGTGTCAACATGCATTAATATGATTATGATGTAGTATGTTAGTATAGTATCCTGCTCTCAGTAATTTGAGTAGTTTGACTTGGCAGATGTGCAAACATGTAGTTGATTCAAAACCAATCAACCTTCATGATATTTATATTCAGAGTGTTTATATCCTATCCATGCTAGCATTCAACGTTAATTATTCTAATGCATGACTATGACTGTTTTTTCTCTCTAGCTGGTCACTTCTCAATCTATTTGCTAGCCTTCACATGTACTAAGCGGGAATACTGCTTGTGCATCCAAAATCCTTTAACCCAAGTTGTTCCAAATGAGTCCACCATATCTACCTATATGCGGTATTACCCTGCCGTTCCAAGTAAATTTGCACATGCCACCTCTAATCATTCAAATAAACATTTGTCTTATGTGCTCCTACTATTCATGGAGTGATGGGGCAGTCTGTATCTTCCATGCTAATTAGGTTATTTCAAGATGGGGGTTTATTCACCTACCATTGCACGAGAGAGGCTGGTAAAAAGGATGCCCAATCCTGCATAATCAAAAATAAATTAAACAAACTCTCCTGGAAAGTTGAAATGTTGAAGAGCATCCATGGCTTGTGTATGTATGGTGGATGGGAGTAAACTTTACAATTCCACTTGGAAACCGATGATAATGTGTTTATCATGGAAGATACTGAAATCCTTTGTCATCACGTTGACAGGAAAAGCACACCACCCAAAATTACAATTTCATCTATGCTTTAAACCATGAGCTCTCGCACCGCTGCAAATCAATGCTTCCCTCTACAAATAGCCCTTCTATCTTACTTTCATGTCATTCATCTTTATTTTTGAGTCATCACCTTCTTATCAAAGCACTAGACCTGAGAGAACTATTCTCATTTTACGCACTGAGTCTAGTTAATGTCGGATGTGAACATGATTGGATCTTCTCCAACCTCAGAGGTGCTATGCATTTGTGTTTTTCGGTTTCAGAAAGGGCCAACAAGATACCATATTTTCATATTATATCATGATTGTCTTGAGAAATTGTTGGCACTTAAGATATCTTATTATTGCTTGCTAGTTGGTTATGTTATTGTCATCAGTAGTACACATAACCCTGAAGTGTTATCATTGCCATGCTTAGTTGTAATCTTTCTTGAAAACCTGAACAGTAGATAAGCATATATACAACAATGAGAACAAAAGAGTTTGTAGAAGTTTTCTTTATCACTTTGAGTTTGTCAACTGAATTGCTCGAAGACAAGCAATGAGTTAAGCTTGGGGAGTTGATATATCCCAAACGTATCTACTTTTCCAAACACTTTTGCTCTTCTTTTGGACTATAATTTGCATGATTTGAAGGAAAATAACCGAGACTGGTGCTATTTTCCACACAACTACCATGGTGTTGTTTTTATGCACAACTAAAAATTCTCGGATTGAGCTGAAAGTTTACGAAGAACATTTTTGGAATTAATAAAAATACTAGCATCAAGATTTACCGGAGGGGGTCCACTAAGGAGCCACAAGGTCCACCGAGCTTATGGGTCCCTCGGGACTCCGTCTTACCTAATTCCAAAGCTATAAGTTCTGATTCACAAAGAAAAATATCAGAGATAAAGTTTCATTGCGCTTTACGAGATGGAGCCGCACGCACCTCGTGTTCTTCCTCGGGTTGACGGATCTAGAGTCCATTCGGAGCTCCATAGAGGGGGATTCGTCTCCATCGTCATCAGCAAACCTTCTCCGTCAACGATTCTGTTATGCTCATCACCAGGAGTGAGTAATTCCTTCGTAGGCTTGTTGGACGGTGATGGAATTGGATAAGATTTATCATGTAATCGAGTTATTTTGATACAGTTTGATCCCTAGTATCCACTATGTTCTAAGATTGATGTTTCTGTGACTTTGCTATGCTTAATGGTTGTCACTAGGGCCCGAGTGCCAAGATTTCAGATCTAAACCTATTATGTTTTCATGAATATGAGTTTGGATCGTGTCTTGCAAGTTGTGTGCACCTATTATGTGTTATGGTTCGTGGACCCTAAAGTGACAATAACTGAGATCATCTTCGGTGCTGACCGTAGTATGAGTAGTTCATGTATTAATCATGTGTTAGCGCTTTATTCTTTAGAATTCCCTATGGACCCCGCTGCCATGGGGGTAGGACAAAATATGTCATGCAAGTTCTTACTATAAGCACGTATGACCATGCACGGAATACATGTCTACATCACATTGATAAATTGAACCTAGTTCTGCGTCGCTCTACTATGTAATGGTTACATGATTAATGTCATCCAATATAATTATCCATCACCGATCCAATGCATATGATTTACGCATATTGGTCTCCGCTACGTTACTGGTATTGTTGCTCCTGTTACAACTATCACAATCCCTACTATTTTTATTCCTATTACTATTGTTGATGTGCTACTAACACTTTGTTGTAGAAATAAATTTCAGATGTGGTTGAATTGACAACTTAGCTGTTAAGACCAGTAAATATTCTTTGGTTTCTTTTGTGTCGAATCAATGAATCTGGATGAAATACTATCCTCAAAGACTGTTGTGATTCTCTATACTTTTTTGAGTTATCAAGCCCGCAAGTCATTGACATTGGCGAGCGACGATGAACGTGGCGGTGTGACAGCAAGCGCGACGGTATGGCGAGGCTGCATGATGACGGGGAAGCACGGTGGTGGCCCGATAGCAGGAGTCGGCATGAGTCGTGAACTTTTAGCCGGTTTCTGTCCTTTAAATATATATGGTAAGGTCACCTTCCCGTAAACGTGAGGGGAGTTGGAATTAATTATATGGAATCCTATAAAAAAATTGGGTTTGCGAGAGCTGTTGGAGGCTTAGTTTTGCCCCAACTTCATGTTTTTTACAGATACATAAGCTATTTGAGTTTCTCTTAAATAACCAATTTGGTAGTCTACTCTTCACGAGAATATGAACACTCCTTACGAACAACATACCATCATGCCTCACAAAAATATACGCTCATATAGAACAGAGGAAAAATAAGTAAAATTGTCACACTCCACAAAAAGTAGAAACTCAAGGGTGGGCCTTATTACTATCGTAGACAGTGTATTTTATACTAACTAACTGTACGGAAACTAAAGCATATGCGAAAGCACCTCAAAGAGTCGTAAGGGGAAAATGACCATTGGTGCTCCAGCTCCTGCTCCCGTCCTCGCCCCCACTCCCTTGACCTCCCCCCTGCGCTCCACCCCCGCGCCGTTAGCTGTCACCAGAAGGGAGCCACCGGTGGCGGAGATTCGGGCAGGACTGCGCCGGAGTGCCATGAGGGAGGCTGGTCCGAGGAATGGGGAGGGCGGCAAATTTTGGGCGCTCGGGGAGCTGTCCGACGCGGAGGATGAGGTTGCCAAGGTGGTCACGACATTTCCGAGCCTGATGGAGATGGAGTTCGGTAATGGTGGGACGCCCTTGGGGTGGGAGCTCGCCGTCAAGCGGGGACTTTGGGAGGCTCGGAGTCCTCTCGGCTGCCGGAGTAGTGCGATCTGGCGCCTAGGGTTCGTAGCCCTGCGAGCGGCGCGCCTAGATCTGCCCCGGTCCGCATCACTTCCTCGGGAGGCCTGGCGGATTCGTGTGGCGAGAGTGTGAAAGGGGGGTGGATTCAGGTTCGCCGGCGCAAATCCAATCCCGCGGCCTCGCTCCTAGTGTTGGCTGCTTCGCGGGCGGCGACGCCGCCTGGCTCGCAAGTGCGGCAGTGTGAGTTGGTGGGGAGGTCGGACGGCTTGTGTCGCAGCCCGCGGAGGGTGGTGATGACCCACAAATATAGGGGATCTATCGTAGTCCTTTTGATAAGTAAGAGTGTCAAACCCAACGAGGAGCAGAAGGACCTGACAAGTTGTTTTCACCAAGGTAATATCTGCAAGCACTGAAATTATCGGTAACAAGTAGTTGTATGGTGAGATGATTCGTAGCAAGTAGCAAGTAACAAAAGTAACAACAGTGCAGCAAAGTGGCCCAATCCCTTTTGTAGAAAGGGACAAGCCTGTACAATGTCTTATAGGAGGTAAAACGCTCCCGAGGACACATTGGAATTTCTGTCAGGCTTGTTTTCATCATGTTCATATGATTCGCGTTTGTTACTTTGATAGTTCGATATGTGGGTGGACCAGTGCTTGGGTACTACCCTTACTTGGAAAAGCATCCCACTTATGATTAACCCCTCTCGCAAACATCCGCAACTACGAAAGAAGAATTAAGACAAAGTCTAACCATAGCATTAAACTAGTGGATCCAAATCAGCCCCATACGAAGCAACGCATAAACTTGGGTTTAAGCTTCTGTCACTCTAGCAACCCATCATCTACTTACTACTTCCCAATGCCTTTCTCTAGGCCCAAATAATGGTGAAGTGTTATGTAGTCGATGTTCACATAATACCACTAGAGGAAAAACAACATACAACACATCAAAATATCGAACGAATACCAAATTCACATGACTACTTATAGCATGACTTATCCCATGTCCTCAGGAACAAAAGTAACTACTCACAAAGCATAATCATAATCATGACCAGAGAGGTAATGAGTAGCATCAAAGATCTGAACATATAATCTTCCACCAAGTAATCCAACTAGCATCAACTACAATGAGTAATTAACACTACTATCAACCTTACAAGTACCAATCGGAGTCGCGAGACGGAGATTGGTTACAAGAGATGAACTAGGGTTTGGAGATGAGGTGGTGCTGATGAAGATGTTGATGGTGATGAGTCCCCTCCAAAGATAGGAGTGTTGGTGATGACGATGGCGACGATTTCTCCCTCCGGGAGGGAAGTTTCCCCGGCAGGATCGTCCTGGCGGAGCTCTAGATTGGTTATGCTCAAGTTCCGCCTCGTGGCGGCGGTGAATCCTCCGAAAAGCCTCCTCTTGATTTTTTCTGGAACGAAACCCTTCTTCTAGCAAATGGGGGGATCCAGAGGGCTAAGTGGGAGCCCACAAGCCCCCTAGGCGGGCCAGGGGGGAGGCCGCGCCTAGCAGGCTTGTGGCCTCCTGGTGGCGCCCCTATGGTACTTCTTCGGCCCAGTATTTTTTATAAATCCCAAAAAATCCTCATTGATTTTCACGGCTTTTGGAGTTGCGCAGAATAGGTATCTCAAACTTGTTCATTCTTCCGGCCAGAATTCCAGTTGCCGGCATTCTCCCTCTTCATGTAAACCTTGCAAAATAAGAGAGAAAAGGCATAAGTATTGTACCGTGAATTGTAATAACAGCCCAAAAAGCGATAAATATCAACATGAAAGCATGATGCAAAATGGACGTATCAACTCCCCCAAGCTTAGACCTCGCTTGTCCTCAAGCGAAAGCCGAGATCAATAAATAGCCCACATGTTTAGAGAGAGAGGTGTCGACAAAACAAGATACGAACATGCAAGCATCATGATCATATTCAGAACAACAATACTATCATATAATCTCTGATGCTAAGGTGAAATTTCCTTCACAAAGTAAAGCATGGATCAAGAACCTTACCGAGAATTAACAACCGATAGCCTTTAGTCATTGAAGCAATTGCAATTTATCACAACATCAGAAAGATTTAAGTAAGAGCTTGTAAAGCAAATCCACATACTCAATCATCATTTTGTCTTCTACAATTGCTACAACTCACGTGGTACTCATGAGATCAAAGTTTCAGTCAGACACAGAGAAAGATAGGGGCTTATGGTTTCGCCTCCCGACTACTTACCTCAAGGGTAATGTCAACAATAATAATTCATGAATATTTACTTCCAAGTTGACATATGAATATATATCCTTCCCTAGCATATGACGTTAGCCAAGATAAAGGCGAAATAAAGAATTGGTGAAGATCACTGATACGTCTCCAATGTATCTATAATTTTTGATGGTTTAATGCTATTATCTTTTCAAACTTTGGCTGTTTTGTATGCCTTTTATATCTTTTTCGGGACTAACTTATTAACTCAGTGCCAAGTGCCAGTTCGTGTTTTTTCTGGGTTTTTGACCCTTTTCAGAGGAGGATTTTAAATGGAGTCCAAACGGAATAAAACTTCTGAAAAGATTTTTTCCAAAACAGAAGACGATCGGGAGACTTGAGAACCAAGGCAGAGGACCACCAGGGACCCCACAAGCCCCCTAGCCGCGGCCAGGGGGCCCGCGCCACCCAGGCTTGTGGGCTCCCTGGGCCTCCTCTGTCCTAGGTCTTTCGCCTATATATTCCCTAAAATCCCAGAAAAAATCAGGAGATCCACGAAAATACTTTTCCGCCGCCGAAAGCTTCTGTCTCTGCAAGATCCCATCTGGGGCACGTTCTGGTGCCCTGCCGGAGGGGGGATTCGGATACAGAGGGCTTCTTCATCAACACCATGACATCTCCGATGATGCGTGAGTAGTTCACGATAGACCTTCGGGTCCATAGCTAGTAGCTAGATGGCTTCTTCTCTCTCTTGGATCTTCAATACAAAGTTCTCCATGATCTTCATGGGGATCTATCCGATGTAATCTTCTTTTGCGGTGTGTTTGTCGAGATCCTATGAATTGTGGATTTATGATCAGATTATCTATGAATCTTATTTGAGTTTCTTCTGATCTCTTATATGCATGATTTCATATCCTTGTAATTCTCTTCGAGTTGTGGGTTTTATTTGGCCAGCTTGATCTATGATTCTTGCAACGGGATAAGTGCTTGGTTTTGGGATCATACCGTGCGGTGACCTCACCCAAAGACAGAAGGGGTAGCGCGGCACGCATCGTGTTGTTGCCATCAAGGGTAAAAAGATGGTGGTTTCATCATTGGTTTGAGTTTATCCCTCTACGTCATGTCATCTTGCTTAAGGCGTTACTCTGTTCGTCATGAACTCAATACACTAGATGCATCCTGGATAGCGGTCGATGTGTGGAGTAATAGTAGTAGATGCAGAAAGTATCGGTCTACTTGTCTCGGACGTGATGCCTATATGTATGATCATTGCCTTAGATATCGTCATGACTTTGCGCGGTTCTATCAATTGCTCGACGGTAATTTGTTCACCCACCGTAATATTTGCTATTTTGAGAGAAGCCTCTAGTGAACACTATGGCCCCCGGGTCTACTTCACATCATATTTTCAGCCTTACACTTTTACTTTGTTGCACTTTCTGTCGTCACTTCTCACTTTGCAATCAATCTTGAAGGGATTGACAACCCCTTTATAGCGTTGGGTGCAAGCTGTTTTGTGTTTGTGCAGGTACTCTGGACTTGACGCGATTCTCCTACTTGATTGATACCTTGGTTCTCAAACTGAGGGAAATACTTACTGCTCCTGTGCTGCATCGCCCTTTCCTCTTCAAGGGAAAAACCAACGCAAGCTCAAGAGACGACAGAAGATTTCTGTCGCCGTAGCAGAAGAATTTCTGGCGCCGTTGCCGGGGAGGATCAAGTCAAGAACTCATCCAAGTAAGTGTCTCAAACTCATCTCTTGCATTTACTTTTTGCCTCTCGTTTCCTCTCCCCCACTTCTGAAAAACAAAAATTTGCAAAAATATTTGCCTTTTTCGTTTGTCTTTTTTTGTTTGCCTTTTTCGTTCGCCCTATTCTCTCGCTTGCTTCCTGTTCGCTTGTGTGGGATAGTCTACTTGTCCTCATGGCTAGACCCACCGCTCCGAACGATACTCCCGAGAACGAAGTTCTCAATTTCAAGCAAAATGAGGAAGAAAACTTAAAGGACGCTTGTATAGGATTTGTAATGCTAAGAGTAGATCTACTCGTAAGCAATTTACTACCGTCGTGCTATGCAGTTTTTATGTGGGTATTTCTCCTTGATATAGGTATATTCTTGACACCATTATAGGCGGAAATTTCTTGGGTAGCCATACCATTGATTCTTACGGAGCTGTAATAAATTTGGTAGGCTCACCCCCACTCATGGTTAATGGAACTACCTTAACTATGGAACATGTGATGCGTAGGCTGGATGTCATTGAAAATAAAGTTGCTACGATCGAACTCATTGAGATATTGGCAAAAAGATCCACAATCAAATCACTCAGTATGGATCCAAGGTGGGAATGGTTTTGAAAAATTTAAAGGAGAAGGAACCCATAGTTAACGAAAAACTAGGTCATGAGTCCGCTAGGATTGGCAAACTAGAGGATGTTATAACCAACTTGGGTTTCGCTTTTGCCCCTGTGCAGCATACTCCAAATTTTGCCCACAATAAAGTCACCAAGTCTGTTTTTGTTCCTAAACGTAGTGGTGAATCATCTAGTAAGAAAGATGAAGACCTGAAGACGATGAGTGATCACGCTACTTATGGTTTGAACACCAAAGACGACGATACGTGATTCTATCGCTTTATGCCTAGCTAAGGGCGTTAAACAATAGCGCTTGTTGGGAGGCTACCCAATGAATTTATATTTTTCTTTCTATTTTGTTGCGTCCACACCATCATAATTCTGTTATGATAGTGTCTTTTGTGTTTCTTTTTGTGTTTGAGCCAAGCAAAACCTTTATGACTAGTCTTGGTGATGGTTGTTTGATCCTGCTGGAAAAAGACACAAACTTTTCCCTCGCGAGATTATATTTCATTTTTATTCAGAAAGAGCTTTTGAGTTGATTCATTTTGCTGCTGGTTGATATGCCTTTTTCCTAGGCATTCGTTGTCACATCCCTGACACCTTAAGCAAGTTAGTCTTGTGCTCATGTCTTCTTTGCATTGCATCTAAGAAACTGTCAACAAGAACAAAGGAAGTGATGAAGGAAAGCTCAAAAACCCTAGCCACTTCTTTAAATAAAGGAATTCTCAAACTAGTTAAAATCAATGAATCCAAAATGGCCTCAAGAAAAGTTAAAACTTTCTGATAAATCATGAAAGTAAATGAGCAATGAAGAATACCATTTTCTTGACACTTTAAGTATTTTAAATAAATACAAAAAGCTACTGGTTTCAAGTTTTAAATTTGAAATCAGAAACTTTAAATTTTCAAAAATGTTGAAAACTCTGGAAATGGTTGGAAATATTCCAACAAATATTCTAGGGTGCTTAACATAGCTTTTACATTTTATTTGGGAGCTGAAATAATTAGTAAATCAAT
Source organism: Hordeum vulgare subsp. vulgare (assembly GCF_904849725.1). Taxonomy (NCBI): domain Eukaryota; kingdom Viridiplantae; phylum Streptophyta; class Magnoliopsida; order Poales; family Poaceae; genus Hordeum; species Hordeum vulgare. The sequence continues at coordinate 398,938,578 of NC_058524.1, read as the reverse complement.
TTTAGTATTTAAAACAGAAACAGAACAGAAAAAAAATGGAAAACCTTACCTGTCGCCTAGCCGGCCCAGCCCAGCTCCTCCTGTCGTCTCCCTCCTCGCCAGTAGGAGCAGGAGGTGGCCGCCGCGTCGCCGCGCGCCTCCACGCAGCTCCCTGGCTGCCTGGCCGTCGTTTCGCGCTGGCAAGCATGGGGATAAGCTCCCCGTGGCCGACCCTATCCATTCCCAGCGCCAGATCCCCCCTCCTCTCAGATCTCTCCTCCCTCCTTCTGCCGCCATTAGAGCCCGAGCAAAGCTCGAGCTGCCCGTGCCCCTAGTCATAGGATACCCTCTCTGAGTGCGCCGTTAGCTCCGCCTCGTCGATCTGATCCTCCCTGCAGAAGCCGAAGCTTCCCTGAGCCCTGCAACGCCCACGGCACCGTCGTCTTCAACCTTCGGCCGCCGGCGAGCTCTGCTCGATTCGTCGCCCTCAGCCCTTCCCCGAGCCGTCTAAGCTCTGCTCTGCACTCCCAGTGAGCATGCGGTCATTTCCCCTAATATCTCCCCGTTGATCCCCTCCTCTAGCCCTAGTCCCACCAGAGCCCGACAAGATCCGCCGCTGCAGCTCGTCGCCGGTAGCCCTCAGGTGATCAGCTCGTCCTTCCGAGGGCACCAGCAGCTTCAGGCCGTCACGTAGATGCTATAGGAGCTAAGAACCGTGCGTAGTTCTCTCTGTATCGATGACCTCGATGACGCCCGAACCTTGGCCGCCGCCAAGCTCGTCGCCGGCGTCATCTCCGGCCAGTTCAGCCCCATCCAAGTGCAGAAATGGAGCCGCGGGAGAAGTGTCGTTCTTCTGGTGCTCTCCGCGCAGTGTTTGGCCCCCTGTGCGCCATTTCCGAGCCCCTCCGCCGTTCTGGTGGTCGCCGGAGGCTACCCCCCGGCGAGGACGACCTCGCCGCCGGTGGATCTCAGCTGGCCTAAGCCACTGACGGGTGGGGCCAGCCTCTGGATAGTTTAGAAATAATAAAAATAAATCAGATAAATTAATAAGACACTAACATGTGGGTCCAATAAGATTAATCAGCTAATTAAGTTTAATCTTAATCTAAAACTGACCAGAGACACTGACCAGTGGGTCCCACTGGTCAGGTTTGACTTTCAACGGCCAGATGGACCTGCTGATGTCATGCTGATGCAATAAAAGTATTTTGCAGTATAAAAATAATTCCAGAAATGTTTAAAACTTCAAAATATCATAGAAATTAATCTGTAACTCCAATGAAAATAATTTATATATGAAAAAGTATCAGAAAAATTCAAGGAATCTGAATATGCTATTTTCAATCATGTTTGAAAAAGTTACAGAACCCAAACATGTACATTAATGAATAAGTCAATTCTTATAAATACTTTATAAATAGAATATGAAAAGTATTTAAATTTCTTCTTGTTTGACATGATCAAACATGGTTCTAATAAGAAACCAGTACCTTGACATGACATCTCATGCATGCTAACACCAAGTTGATCTGAGCATCAGGTCGAATCAATTAAATCGGTATCCGAGAATACCTCGTTTGAATTGATATTTGAATGTGATTCAAATCAACTTCGAACCTAATACATGTTGATTATATTAGTATATCACCTTGCATTCTCATACCATGCTCATGCATCATCTTGTTTGCATATGATTGTTGTTGATTGTTGCCCTTCATCTCGGTAGGCTCCGCACCCCCGGATTCCATCGAATATCCGTCTGACGGATATTGTCCCTCCTCTGAGCAACAAGGCAAGCAACCATTTTGATCATCCCGATAAATCCCATGTTCTTGCTCCTGCCCCTATTTATTGCATTAGGATCAAATGCTTCAAATGCTTTTGCCACGTTAGTTGAACCCACTTCCTTTGCATGACCTAACCTTGTCACAGTAAATAGCCGAACCTTGCAACCTAGCATACCTGATAGTTGCTTGAGCTATGTTGTGCCTTATCCTGCTATGCATGCTATGCTTAGAGTTGTGTATGGTCTGTCATCTGGGAGATGAACAGAATTGTGAGAATGTGTTCGGCAAGCAAAGGTTGTGTGTTGAACCTGATTTGGTAAAGGTACCGGTGAAAGGCTGTGTAGGAGTACATGGCGGGTTGTTTCATTGGAACCATCCTTAGGAACTGAGTTCCGTGTATGTAATCCAAGACTAGATACTACCACATGCTGGGCCCTGAAATATGACCCCGCTCGGCCTATTAATCGCTTAGTACTCGGTCCAGGAGTTGCAAGTAGTTTCTGGTGTTTATAGTAATGCTGGAGGCCGTGCATGGTGCTGACCTGAGAGGTGGGCCGTGATGCGGTAGGCAGTGGCACGGTGTACCAAGTGGCACCCGGATGGTGGGCTTGGGAACCCTGCGCACATCGTTTGGGGCCGTGGCGGAAACCTCGGCCGGACTTCCGTACGGGTTACTCTCAGATAGGCGATAAACCTGGACTAGGTACTAGTGTGGTTAACGGTCGTGGCCGACTCCCTCGTTGGGCTTCCGCTTGAAGGTTGCCGAGGTGCATGACGTGCACGTGGCGATAAGTGGCGAGAGCGTGTGTGACGAAATACCCCCCTGCAGGGTTATGACCTATTCGAATAGCCGCGTCCGCGGTTATGGACTACTTGAAGACATATGTTGTTCATAGATAACTTCAATGGCTACTCATAAAATTGTCAAGATAAGCGTGAGTGTCGTGGACGGCAATTCCGTATGGAGACGGAATGATTCCACGATAGTGTATTGTTGTGGTGTTAGTGGACTCGTGTGCGAGAAATCAAGTTGTCAAAATTATTTAAAAATGCAAGTTGTTTAGCCACGAGTCAGATGCTGGCTTTCCGCATGAAACCCCACAATACTCTTTTGATACCTTGCATGAGTAGTTAGATATCCTAAAGTCTTGCTGAGTACCTTCGTACTCATGTTTGCTTAATAAATGTTGCAGAGGTTACTAATGACCCTAATGGAGGGTTCTTCATAGACATCGACGACGACGAGTATCTGGTGTCCGAGCTACGATCTGGCCCTACGTTGGATCTGTAGTATAGTCAGGCCATGTGCCTTCTAGTTGCCCTGTCTGTACTCAGACAGTATAAACTCTTCCGCTAGCTTGTAACTGAATGACTGCTTTTATGGGTCGTGAGACCCTTAATGTGTAATATTATGTGTGTGGCTCTTCCGAGCCTCTTAAATAAAGCTTGTATGTTTATGGTTATGTTGTGATGCCATCGATGTATCTATACATATCGGCATGATGCGTACGTGTGTCGTACTTGATATGTATGGGGTTCGATTACCTAGTCGTGAACTTTAGTAGCACTCCTTACAAGGAAATGCCCCTTTGTGATCCAACGAGCCTTGGTAGTTCGCTACTGCTCCGGACACATTGGTTGACTGGCATGTGTCCTTCTTAGCTGTTGTGTCTGTCCCCTTTGGGGAAATGTCACGCGATGTAATGGAGTCCTTGTAGCTTGCTACGACTCGTCTACACTCGCTGGTGACCGACACCTGCTTTTTTGGGTCATGTATGCCTGTCCTTGTGCGGTACTGCCACTTTGGTTTGTGACTAGACTTGTCGATCTGGGTTCTTTGACATTGGAATGCTAGCGACACTATTGCATACGTGAGTCAAAAGACGCAAACGGTCCCGGCTAAGGTAAGGCTGCAGCCGTGGAGTTAACCGTGCGTGAGACCGCAAAGAGATGCGATGTGTTATAGGCTGGATTCCTATGACTTAGGATCGAGGTCCCGACAGCGTTGGTATCAAAGCCTGACTGACTGTAGGATTACTAAGCCAAACTGGTCGAAGTTGAGTCTAGAATTGCTCTAGTTATATAAAGGGAATTGTTTGTGGAAGGTAACGTAAGACTCTTGTTCTCTTCTCAAGTTATTCTATTCTCGTCATCCTCGTCTTTTCTGCGGGAATTAAGGACTAGGCTACGCATCTTCTTCTAGGCTCGTGTTTCTGATCGGTAGATTATAGGACTATGGGTCAAGAGATATTGGGTTTATTTCTTTCCTAAGAAAAAGGAAGTAAGTTTGATGACCAGAGAGTGGAACTTGATAGTTGAGTGGTTACGCTATTCCATTTTGGGTTGTCTCAAAATTTGTTTTTGAGCATTTACAGCCGTTATGCTGCCCAATTTTGCATTCACAGCTCTAATGCTTTTGCATTACTCTCTATTTACAGATGCCTATCCGTCCTTCTCGTCAGGTGGTACGTCTCACCAGGTGCATTGATGTGCCGGGTTATACGGCCATGCTGGTCAGGGTGATGTCGGTGTGCGGTTACCGCTGGTACCCCGAGTACCCAGTGGAGGAACAGTACCGAGACTTCAATCAGAGCCAGTACATCTGCACTGTTAGGGTATTTCCAGACTACCCTGGAGCTGAGAAGCGAATCCATTGGTCCTATGGGTTGGGAATCACTGTTGACATGGCAGTACAAGATGCTGCCTATTCAATGCTGACCATTATGAGAGCGAGACATGCACTGCTGCAGAATTCAGAGTTCTGCTATGTTCCGGCCTCTCAGCCTGGTGAAGAGGGATACCTCAATGGAGTCTATTTTGATTCTTCTATGGAGGATCCACTACTGCAATCCACTGTTGAGATGCTAGAGAATAGAGACAGGGATGCTCGTGCTCTTCGCATGGAGCTTTATGCTACCCGTGCCCGTCTATGGACGGCTTTGACGCAGCTGGCACCGGTAGTCCAGACAGGGTACGGAGAGATGGAGATGTTGAACCCTGTTAGGACCCATCTTCCGGCTCACGGTGACTGGCCAGCTATAGGAGGAGTCACACCTCTTCGGGGACCCCTCTTACCACCAGTCAGGGGACCAAGGCCACATCCGTGTCCTTATGGATCCCAGGGATCTCAAGCTAGAGTGTTTCCTGATCCGCAGGTTGAGTTTCCAGGTCATGGAGGTAATCTCTATGAGATGTTCTATGCGGATGCCTGAGCTGTGAGCGAAAGGATAGTATGGTAGTAGCCGTACATTCACAGTCCTGCTTGACTTGTGAATTATGCGTGTGATGTGAAATGAATTCCGGAGGCCTAGATAAATAATGTATAGGAAGCTTGCAAGCCTCTGATGAGTAGTTTCATAATTTCAGTAGTTTGCTCTTCGGTTAAGGTTGTACTGAACTATGTAAGGGTGTGTATGAACCATGGTGTATATATAGCAGTTGCTTGTTACCATGTTGTTCGGATATTCATTTCAGCATTCCGTGTGTTCAGTACATTCTTAATCCATAGCTAGTATTGATATGATATTGGTCTAAGCTGTGAGTTTGTTTGTGAGGATGGTGTTCACCAGGTTGAACCGTGCCCTTGGTCATGAGCAAGTCGAGGGTAGTCAAGCGTCGCAGGAAGACCTGCCTCACATGCCCTCTCTAGCGGAAGTGATGCTTGAGGCAGAGAGCAATAAAAGGGAGACCAACCGACTGTTAGAGCGTATTGAGAAGAATACGGCTCGTCAGCCTAGGAATGCTGCAGTGTCCCTCAATGACTTTGTGAAGCTGAATCCTCCAAAGTTTCATCATTTCGTTGATCCCCTCGACGCTGATGACTGGTTGTGCAGCATCTCACGCAAGATTCGCTCTGCGAATGTGTCTGAGGCCGACAAGGTAACCTTTGCGGCGTATTTCCTGGAAGGACCCGCCAATCTATGGTGGGAGAACTTTGAAGCTATGCGTCCTGCTGAACCAATAGCCACATGGGCAGACTTCAGTGCAGCCTTTCGTGTGCACCATATTCTAGAGGGCCTGATGGACAGAAAGAGAGAGGAGTTATGTGCCTTCACTCAGTGCAAGTTGACTGTGGATGCCTATAGCCGCGAGTTCGGTAATCTCGCCCGCTATGCAACAGAGGAGGTGTCTACTGACGCCAAGAAGCAAGCAAGGTTTCGTAAGGGTCTGAGCCCTGAGCTCCGTCGTGATCTGCGCCTCCATGAGTGTGCAAGCTTTCAAGCCCTGGTCAACAAAGCGATCAGTGCCGAGACTGGTCATACTGACTTCGAAGCCACAAGGAAGCACTCCCGTGAATTCGGCTCGTCTTCTGGTTCCGCGTTTCCAAAACGCAGGCTGTGGGTTCCGAACAGTTCTCTGCCGCCAAGATACACTCCGAGGCCATCCTACGTGGCGCCTCAGACGAATCAGGCCAACCCTCCAGCAAAAGCTTATGGTGGTCCAGCTAGCAATGCTGCACCACGTGCCAATCAAGTGATATGCTACAAGTGTGGAGAACCCGGGCACTATTCCCGTGAGTGTCCTCAGAATGTGGGTGCCAAGCAACCCGGAAAGTCCGTCGGGCAAGCCAAGTCGGGCTAAGCTTACTATGTGAAGCCAACTCCTGCACGTGGTCGTGTGAACTATGTGTCAGCAGAAGAAGCTGCAGAGGATCCCGACGTCATGCTGGGTACGCTTCTTGTTAATCATCACCCAGCGTCCGTTCTCTTTGACACTGGGTCTTCTCATTCCTTCATTTCAGAAAGTTATGCACAGTTGCATAACATGTCTTTTTGTGATATGCCAATCCCATTGGTTGTCCAAACTCCTGGTAGTAAATGGCAAACCTCTAGGATAACCTATGACAATGAAATTCTAGTAGACAGGCTAGTTTTTCGAGCCTCATTGATAGCATTGAAATCTTCGGATATTAATATCATCTTGGGCATGGACTGGATGTCAGCTCACTATGCCAAGATTGATACCCATTCTAGAAATGTCCAGCTTACCCATCCCTCGGGGGAGATAGTAAATGTCTCTACTCGAGTTGCCAAATGCCAACTCTATTCCCTAAATGCCAACCCTCTTCCGGAACTTGAAGACATTCCGGTAGTCCGTGACTTCCCAGATGTCTTTCCAGAGGAACTGCCAGGAATTCCACATGACAGAGATGTGGAGTTTGTGATAGATCTTGTTCCGGGAACTGTCCCAATAGCCAGAAGACCTTATAAGATGGCACCCCTCGAGCTAGCCGAACTTAAGAAGCAACTAGATGAGGCCTTGAACAAAGGTTTCATTCGTCCTAGCTCTTCTCCTTGGGCTTGTCCCGCCCTCTTCGTCAAGAAGAAAGACGGAACGGATCGGATGGTTGTAGATTACCGACCAGTTAATGTGGTCACCATAAAGAACAAGTATCCGCTCCCCAGGATCAACGATCTGTACGATCAGCTCGATGGATCCTCGGTCTTCTCCAAAATGGATTTGAGGTTGGGATACCATCAAATCAAGATCAAGAACGGGGAAATTCCAAAAACGGCTTTTGTTACTCGTTATGGCCAATACGAGTACACTGTCATGTCCTTCGAGTTAACCAATGCCCCAGCCACCTTCTCTCGTCTGATGAATTCAATCTTCATGGAGTATTTGGATAAATTCGTCGTGGTATACCTCGATGATATTCTCATCTACTCGAAGAACGAACAAGAACATGCCGAGCATCTAAGGCTGGTATTGATGAAACTTCGAGAGCATCGCATTTATACCAAGTTTTCAAAATGTGAATTTTGGTTACCAGAAGTGACCTATTTAGGTCACGTAATCTCTGGTAAGGGTATTGCTGTCAATCCCGAGAGAGTTCAAGCTGTCCTTGATTGGACTCAACCTGAATCGGTTAAGCAAGTTAGGAGTTTTCTTGGTCTAGCGAGCTATTATCGCCGCTTTGTCGAGAATTTCTCCAAGGTTGCAAAGCCTCTAACTAAACTCCTCAAGAAGGATAAAAAGTTCGAGTGGACACCACAGTGTGAGCATAGTTTTCAGGAACTGAAAAGACGCCTGACTTCCGCACCTGTGTTGCTACCACCAGATTTTTCGAAGGACTTTGTTATCTATTGCGACGCCTCGCGACAAGGATTAGGTTGCATTCTCATGCAAGATCGTCATGTGATCGCATACGCATCTCGACAGTTGCGTCCACATGAGGATAATTATCCCACACATGACCTTGAGCTTGCAGTTGTGGTCCATGCACTAAAAACCTAGCGACATTACCTTTTGGGTAATCGTTGCGAAATATTCACTGATCACCAAAGTCTGAAATATATCTTCACCCAACCGGATTTGAATCTCAGGCAAAGACGGTGGGTTGAGTTGATCTCGGATTACGACTTAGGGATAACTTACACCCCGGGGAAGGCCAATGTTATGGCCGATGCACTAAGTCGTAAATCTTATTGTAACAATTTGATGCTACAACAAGGTCAACCACATCTCCATGAGGACTTTCGGAAGTTGAATCTCCATATTGTTCCTCAAGGATTCCTTTCTACCCTGGTGGCGAAGCCTACTCTTAAGGATCAAATTATAGCTGGCCAAAAGCGTGACAAGGGTATATCACGGATCAAGGAGAATATTTTTAGCGGAAATGCTAAAGAATTTTCTATGAACGATCAAGGTGTTGTGTTCTTCCAGAATCGTCTAGTGGTTCCTAAGAACCCACACCTAAGGCAGTTAATCCTTAAGGAGGCTCATGATTCTCCTCTCACCATTCATCCCGGTAGTACTAAGATGTATCAGGACCTACGCCAGAGGTTCTGGTGGATTAGGATGAAGAGAGAAATTGCTAGTTCATTGCTAACTGCGATGTTTGTCGTCGAGTTAAGGCAGAACATCAAAGGCCTGCTGGCACCCTTCAACCTCTAGCTATTCCTGAATGGAAATGGGATAAAGTTAGCATGGATTTCATTACCGGATTTCCCAAGACCAAGAAAGGAAATAATGCTATCTTTGTGGTCATTGACCGTCTTTCCAAAGTGGCTCATTTTCTTCCTGCTCGTGAGAGCATAACAGCTAGCCAGCTAGCAGAGTTATATATCTCCCGAATAGTGTCTCTTCATGGTGTTCCCCTGGAGATTAACTCGGACCGTGGGAGTATCTTCACTTCTCACTTCTGGGAAAGTTTTCAGAATGCCATGGGGACTCACTTATCTTTTAGCACTGCTTTCCATCCCCAATCAAGTGGTCAAGTAGAAAGAGTGAATCAAATCCTAGAAGATATGCTCCGAGCTTGTGTTATATCGTTCGGTATGAATTGGGAGAAGTGCCTTCCATTCGCCGAATTCTCTTATAACAATAGTTATCAATCAAGCTTGGGCAAAGCCCTTTTGAAGTTCTCTATGGATGAAGATGTCGAACACCTCTTAATTGGTCAGAAACCGGAGAGAGGCAACTCTTTGGCCCGGATATGATCCAGGATGCAGAAGAGCAGGTTCGCATCATTCGTGAAAAGTTGAAAACAGCCCAGTCTCATCAAAAGAGCCAATATGATCGTCATCATAAGGCTGTGACCTTTGAAGTTGACGAGAAGGCTTACCTTCGGGTTACACCTTTGAAGGGTACCCATCGATTCGGTATCAAGGGCAAGTTGGCTCCTCGTTACATTGGTCCTTTTCGCATTCTTGCCAAACGAGGAGAAGTTGCTTACCAGTTGGAACTTCCTCCGCATCTTTCCAAGGTTCATGATGTTTTCGACGTCTCGCAACTCAGGCGTTGCTTTTCGGATCCTATCCGTGAAGTGGACCACGAAACGCTTGATCTCCAAGATAACCTTTCATACCGAGAATACCCCGTGCGTATTCTTGATCAAGCTGAGCGTACCACTCGACGTCGAAACCTCAATCTCGGGACGAGATTCCTTTGAGTGGGGGTGAGATGTCACATCCCTGACACCTTAAGCAAGTTAGTCTTGTGCTCATGTCTTCTTTGCATTGCATCTAAGAAATTGTCAACAAGAAAAAAGGAAGTGATGAAGGAAAGCTCAAAAACCCTAGCCACTTCTTTAAATAAAGGAATTCTCAAACTAGTTAAAATCAATGAATCCAAAATGGCCTCAAGAAAAGTTCAAACTTTCTGATAAATCATGAAAGTAAATGAGCAATGAAGAATACCATTTTCTTGACACTTTAAGTATTTTAAATAAATGCAAAAAGCTACTGGTTTCAAGTTTTAAATTTGAAATCCGAAACTTTAAATTTTCAAAAATGTTGAAAACTCTGGAAATGGTTGGAAATATTTCAACAAATATTCTAGGGTGCTTAACATAGCTTTTACATTTTATTTGGGAGCTGAAATAATTAGTAAATCAATTTTAGTATTTAAAACAGAAACAGAACAGAACAAAAATGGAAAACCTTACCTGTCGCCTAGCCGGCCCAGCCCAGCTCCTCCTGTCCTCTCCCTCCTCGCCAGTAGGAGCAGGAGGTGGCCGCCGCGTCGCCGCGCGCCTCCACGCAGCTCCCTGGCTGCCTGGCCGCCGTTTCGCGCTGGCAAGCACGGGGATAAGCTCCCCGTGGCCGACCCTATCCATTCCCAGCGCCAGATCCCCCCTCCTCTAGGATCTCTCCTCCCTCCTTCTGCCGCCATTAGAGCCCGAGCAAAGCTCGAGCTGCCCGTGCCCCTAGCCATAGGATCCCCTCTCTGAGTGCGTCGTTAGCTCCGCCTCGTCGATCTGATCCTCCCTGCAGAAGCCGAAGCTTCTCCGAGCCCTGCAACGCCCACGGCACCGTCGTCTTCAACCTTCGGCCACCGGCGAGCTCTGCTCGATTCGTCGCCCTCAGCCCTTCCCCGAGCCGTCTAAGCTCTGCTCTGCACTCCCCGTGAGCATGCGGTCATTTCCCCTAAGATCTCCCCGTCCATCCCCTCCTCTAGCCCTAGTTCCACCGGAGCCCGACAAGATGTGCCGCTGCAGCTCGTCGCCCGTAGCCCTCCGGTGATCAGCTCGTCCTTCCGAGGGCACCAGCAGCTTCAGGTCGTCGCGTAGATGCTGTAGGAGCTAAGAACCGTGCGTAGTTCTCTCTGTATCGATGACCTCGATGACGCCCGAACCTTGGCCGCCACCAAGCTCGTCTCCGGCGTCATCTTCGGCCAGTTCAGCCCCATCTAAGTGCAGAAATGGAGCCGCGGGAGAAGTGTCGTTCTTCTGGTGCTATCCGCGCAGCGTTTGGCCCCCTGTGCGCCGTTTCCGAGCCCCTCCGCCGTTCTGGTGGTCGCCGGAGGCTCCCCGCCGGTGGATCTCAGCTGGCCTGAGCAACTGACGGGTGAGGCCAGCCTCTGGATAGTTTATAAATAATAAAAATAAATCAGATAAATGAATAAGACACTGACATGTGGGTCCAGTAAGATTAATCAGCTAATTAAGTTTAATCTTAATCTAAAACTGACCAGAGACACTGACCAGTGGGTCCCACTGGTCAGGTTTGACTTTCAACGGCCAGATGGACCTGTTGATGTCATGCTGATGCAATAAAAGTATTTTCCAGTATAAAAATAATTCCAGAAATGTTTAAAACTTCAAAATATCATAGAAATTAATTTGTAACTTGAATGAAAATAATTTATATATGAAAAAGTATCAGAAAAATTCAAGGAATCTGAATATGCTATTTTCAATCATGTTTGAAAAAGTTACAGAACCCAAACATGTAGATTAATGAATAAGTCAATTCTTATAAATACTTTATAAATAGAATATGAAAAGTATTTAAATTTCTTCTTGTTTGACATGATCAAACATGGTTCTAATAACAAACCAGTACCTTAACATGACATCTCATGCATGCTAACATCAAGTTGATTTGAGCATCAGGTCGAATCAATTAAATCGGTATCCGAGAATACCTCGTTTGAATTGATATTTGAATGTGATTCAAATCAACTTCAAACCTAATACATGTTGATTATATTAGTATATCACCTTGCATTCTCATGCCATGCTCATGCATCATCTTGTTTGCATATGATTGTTATTGATTGTTGCCCTTCATCTCGGTAGGCTCCGCACCCCCGGATTCCACCGAATATCCGTCTGACGGATATTGTCCCTCCTCTGAGCAACAAGGCAAGCAACCATTTTGATCATCCCGATAAATCCCATGTTCTTGCTCCTGCCCCTATTTATTGCATTAGGATCAAATGCTTCAAATGCTTTTGCCACGTTAGTTGAACCCACTTCCTTTGCATGACCTAACCTTGTCACAGTAAATAGCCGAACCTTGCAACCTAGCATACCTGATAGTTGCTTGAGCTATGTTGTGCCTTATCCTGCTATGCATGCTATGCTTAGAGTTGTGTATGGTCTGTCATCTGGGAGATGAACAGAATTGTGAGAATGTGTTCGGCAAGCAAAGGTTGTGTGTTGAACCTGATTTGGTAAAGGTACCGGTGAAAGGCTGTGTAGGAGTACATGGCGGGTTGTTTCATTGGAACCATCCTTAGGAACTGAGTTCCGTGTATGTAATCCAAGACTAGATACTACCACATGCTGGGCCCTGAAATATGACCCCGCTCGGCCTATTAATCGCTTAGTACTCGGTCCAGGAGTTGCAAGTAGTTTCTGGTGTTTATAGTAATGCTGGAGGCCGTGCATGGTGCTGACCTGAGAGGTGGGCCGTGATGCGGTAGGCAGTGGCACGGTGTACCAAGTGGCACCCGGATGGTGGGCTTGGGAACCCTGCGCACATCGTTTGAGGCCGTGGCGGAAACCTCGGCCGGACTTCCGTACGGGTTACTCTCAGATAGGCGATAAACCTGGACTAGGTACTAGTGTGGTTAACGGTCGTGGCCGACTCCCTCGTTGGGCTTCCGCTTGAAGGTTGCCGAGGTGCATGACGTGCACGTGGCGATAAGTGGCGAGAGCGTGTGTGACGAAATACCCCCCTGCAGGGTTATGACCTATTCGAATAGCCGCGTCCGCGGTTATGGACTACTTGGAGACATATGTTGTTCATAGATAACTTCAACGGCTACTCATAAAATTGTCAAGACAAGCGTGAGTGTCGTGGACGGCAATTCCGTATGGAGACGGAATGATTCCACGATAGTGTATTGTTGTGGTGTTAGTGGACTCGTGTGCGAGAAATCAAGTTGTCAAAATTATTTAAAAATGCAAGTTGTTTAGCCACGAGTCAGATGCTGGTTTTCCGCATGAAACCCCACAATACTCTTTTGATACCTTGCATGAGTAGTTAGATATCCTAAAGTCTTGCTGAGTACCTTCGTACTCATGTTTGCTTAATAAATGTTGCAGAGGTTACTAATGAACCTAATGGAGGGTTCTTCTGAGACATCGACGACGACGAGTAGCTGGTGTCCCAGCTACGATCTGGCCCTATGTTGGATCTGTAGTATAGTCAGGCCATGTGCCTTCTAGTTGCCCTGTCTGTACTCAGACAGTTTAAACTCTTCCGCTGGCTTGTAACTGAATGACTGCTTTTATGGGTCGTGAGACCCTTAATGTGTAATATTATGTGTGTGGCTCTTCCGAGCCTCTTAAATAAAGCTTGTATGTTTATGGTTATGTTGTGATGCCATCGATGTATCTATACATATCGGTATGCTATGCGTACGTGTGTCGTACTTGATATGTATGGGGTTCGATTACCTAGTCGTGAACTTTAGTAGCACTCCTTACAAGGAAATGCCCCTTTGTGATCCAACGAGCCTTGGTAGTTCGCTACTGCTCCGGACACATTGGTTGACCGGCATGTGTCCTTCTTAGTTGCTGTGTCTGTCCCCTTTGGGGAAATGTCACGCGATGTAATGGAGTCCTTGTAGCTTGCTACGACTCGTCTACACTCGCTGGTGACCGACACCTGCTTTGTTGGGTCATGTATGCCTATCCTTGTGCGGTACTACCACTTTGGTTTGTGACTAGACTTGTCGATCCGGGTTCTTTGACATTGGAATGCTAGCGACACTATTGCATACGTGAGTCAAAAGACGCAAACGGTCCCAGCTAAGGTAAGGCTGCAGCCGTGGAGTTAACCGTGCGTGAGACCGCAAAGAGATGCGATGTGTTAAAGGCTGGATTCCTATGACTTAGGATCGGGGTCCCGACATTCGTGTTTTTTAGAATTTTTTAGGTACCAGAAGTATACGAAGTATACAAATTGCTACAGACTGGTCTGTTTTTGACAGATTCTGTTTTGTTGAGTTGGTTGCTTGTTTTGATGAAACTATGGATAGTATCGGGGGTACTAGCCATGGAAAAGTGAGAATACAGTAATCTAACACCAATATAAATAGAATTCAAGTTCGCTACAGTACCTAAAGTGGTGGTAGTTTGTTTTCTTGTGCTAATGATATCACGAGTCTTTGTTTAAGTTTTGTGTTGTGAAGTTTTCAAGTTTTGGGTGATGTTCTCATGGACAAAGGGATAAAGAGCGGAAAGACCTCAAGCTTGGGGATTCCCAAGGCATCCCAAGCCAAATCCAAGGACACCAAAAAGCCTAAGCTTGGGGATACCCCGGGAAGGCATCCCCTCTTTCGTCTTCAACCCATCGGTAACATTACTTGGAGCTATATTTTTATTCACCACATGATATGTGTTTTGCTTGGAGTGTCTTGTATCGTAGGAGTCTTTTCTTTTTGTTGTTTCACAATCATCCTTGGTGCACACCTTTTGAGAGAGACATGCACTCATCGTGAATTTGCTAGAATGCTCATCGTGCTTCACTTATATCTTTTGAGCTAGACCATTTTGCTCTATGTGCTTCACTTATATCTTTTAGAGCACGGCGGTGCGTAACTTGGTAGTTGGTTTGTGCTATAAAAGTAGTCCCAATGGTGATAGGTACCCAAAGAGGATACAAAAACCTACATCTTCATGTGCATTGAGTAGAAAGAGAAGTTTTGATTCCTCTCATTTAGTTTTGAGATGTGGATTTGGTAATATTAAGAGTTATGTTAGTAGGGTGTTGTGAATCTAGAAATACTTGTGTTGAAGTTAGTGATTCCTGTAGCATGCACGTATGGTGAACCGCTACGTTAGGAAGTCGGAGCATAATTGATCTATTGATTGTCATCCTTTGTGTTGAGGTCGGGATCGCGTGATGGTTAACACCTACCAACCCTTCCCCTAGGAGTATGTGTTTAGCACTTTGTTTTGATTACTAATAAAAACTTTCGCAACAAGTATGTGAGTTCTTCATAACTAATGTGAGTCCATGGTATAGATGCACTTTCACCTTCCACCATTGCTAGCCTCTCTAGTGCCGCGCAACTTTCGTCGGTGCACAAACCCACCATATGCCTTCCTCAAAACAGCCACCAGACCTACCTACTATGGCATTTTCATAGCCATTCCGAGATAAATTGCCATACAACTCCCACTATTCCGTCTCATGACTTGTGCCGTCACTCTCATATTGCCATTGCATGATCTTAAGATAGCTAGCGAGATGTTTCAACGTCATACGCCAAGCTAGATCATTGCACATCCCAGTAAACTGCCGGAGGCATTACCTATAGAGTCATCATCGTTCTAAGCTTTGAGCTGTGAGTAAATAGAAGTGTGATGATCATCATTATTATAGCATTGTCCCATGTGAGGAAATAAAAAAAGAGGCCAAAGAGCCCAAAAAAATAGAGGCCAAAGAGCCCAAATAAAAAAAGAGAAAAAGTGAGAAGGGACAATGCTACAATATTTTTCCACACTTGTGCTTCATAATAGCACCATGTTCTTCATGATTGAGAGCCTCTTGTTTCATCACCACCATATGCTAGTGGGAATCTTTATTATATAACTTGGCTTGTATATTCCAATGATGGGCTTCCTCAAAATTGCCCTAGGTCTTCGTGAGTAAGCAAGTTGGATGCACACCCACTAGTTCTCCTTTTGAGCTTTCACATACTTATAGCTCTAGTGCATCCTTTGTATGGCAATCCCTACTCATTCACATTGATATCTATTAATCAGCATCTCCATAACCCTTTGATACGCACAGTCAATGTGACCATCTCCTCCTTTTTGTCTCACAACCACCACCACACTCTATTCCACCCATAGTGCTATATCCATGGCTCACGCTCGTGTATTGCGTGATAGTTGAAAAGGGTTTGAGAAAGTAAGAGTGCAAAAATAATTACTTGGCCAATACCGGGGTTGTGCATGATTTAAATTAGTTGTGTGGGGATGATGAGCATAGCCAGACTATATGATTTTGTAGGGATAACTTTCTTTGGCCTTGTTATTTCGAAAGTTCATGATTACCTTGCTAGTTTGCTTGAAGTATTATTGTATTCATGTCAATAGCAAGCTATTGTTTTGAATCTTACAGATCTGAACATTCATGTCACATGAAAGAAGTTACAAAGGACAACTATGCTAGGTAGCATTCCACATCAAAAATTTAGTCTTTATCACTTCCCTACTCGAGGACGAGCAGGAGTTAAGCTTGGGGATGCTTGATACGTCTCCAGCGTATCTATAATTTTTGATGGTTTCATGCTATTATCTTGTCAAACTTTGGATGTTCTCTATGCCTTTTATATATTTTTTGGGACTAATTTATTAACTCGGTGCCAAGTGCCAGTTCCTCATTTTTCGTGTTTTTGATCCTTTTCAGATGAGGATTTTAAACGGAGTCCAAACGGAATAAGACTTCCGAAAAGATTTTTTCCGAAACAGAAGACGATCAGGAGAGTTGAGAACCAAGGCAGAGGGCCACCAGGGACACCACAAGCCCCCTAGCCGCGGCCAGGGTGGCCCACGCCTCCCAGGCTTGTGGGCTCGCTCGGCCTCCTCTGCCCTAGGTCTTTCGCCTATATATTCCCTAAAATCCTAGAAAAAATCAGGAGATCCACGAAAATACTTTTCCGCCGCCGCAAGCTTCTATTTCCGCAAGATCCCATCTGGGCATGTTCTGGTGCCCTGTCGGAGGGGGGATTCGGATACGGAGGGCTTCTTCATCAACACCATGACCTCTCAGATGATGCGTGAGTAGTTCACCATAAACCTTCGGGTCCATAGCTAGTAGCTAGATGGCTTCTTCTCTCTCTTGGATCTTCAATACAAAGTTCTCATGATCTTCATGGAGATCTTTTTTTTGACCGGCTACTGTAGGGAAAACCCCTCTTCATGGAGATCTATCCGATGTAATCTTCTTTTGCGGTGTGTTTGTCGAGATCCGATGAATTGTGGATTTATGATCAGATTATCTATGAATCTTATTTGAGTTTCTTCTGATATCTTGCATGCATAATTTCATATCCTTGTAATTATCTTGGAGTTGTGGGTTTTGTTTGGCCAGCTTGATCAATGATTCTTGCAATGGGTGAAGTGCTTGGTTTTGGGTTCATACCATGCGGTGACCTCACCAAGTGACAGAAGGGGTAGCGAGGCACGCATCATGTTGTTGCCATCAAGGGTAAAAAGATGGGGGTTTCATCATTGGTTTGAGTTTATCCCTCTACATCATGTCATCTTGCTTAAGGCGTTACTCTGTTCGTCATGAACTCAATACACTAGATGCATGCTGGATAGCAGTCGATGTGTGGAGTAATAGTAGTAGATGCAGAAAGTATCGGTCTACTTGTCTCGGACATGATGCCTATATGTATGATAATTGCCTTAGATATCATCACGACTTTGCGCAGTTCTATCAATTGCTCGACAGTAATTTGTTCACCCACTGTAATATTTGCTATTTTAAGAGAATCCTCTAGTGAACACTATGGTCCCCGGGTCTACTTCACATCATATTTTCAGCCTTACACTTTTACTTCGTTGCACTTTCTGCCTTCAGTTCTCACTTTGCAATCAATCTTGAAGGGATTGACAACCCCTTTATAGAGTTGGGTGCAAGCTCTTTTGTGTTTGTGCAGGTACTCTGGACTTGACGCGATTCTCCTACTGGATTGATACCTTGGTTCTCAAACTGAGGAAAAATACTTACTGCTCCTGTGCTGCATCGCCCTTTCCTCTTCAAGGGAAAAACCAACGCAAGGTCAAGAGACGACAGAAGATTTATGTCGCCGTAGCAATCACCATGACTCTTTCAAGGGCCAAAAGTAAAGTTACAAGATAGGCCCTTCGCAGAGGGAAGTAGAGGTTGTCATGCCCTTTTGAGGTTTGGATGTGTGTCCTCTTAGTGTGGAGGAACGTCACTTTATATTGCCTCCTGTGATAAAGAACTTTATTATGCTGTCTGTCGCTTTTATGTCTTCCTAATCACAGGTTCGTACAAAGCTTATTTTCCACACACTAATAGATCATACATATTAGGGAGAAAATTTTATTGCTTGCACCGATGACAACTTACTTGAGGGATCTTATTCAATCCATTGGTAGGTATGGTGGACTCTCATGGCAAACTGGGTTGAAGGTTTATGGATGCACAAGTAGTATCTCTACTTAGTGCGGAAGCTTTGGCTAATATGAGGTGGACGTAATTGTCACATGCTAAGGGATCTCTAGTCATATAACATTGTTAGGAACCAAGCAAACACAATTCATTATGTTGTCTTCCTTGTCCAACATCTACTTATAAGCATGCAATAGTGTAGTGAGTGTTCACAATCATAGATGGTGTCAAAGATGATATATTTATATGTGAACCTCTCCTTCTTTATCACTTCCTATTAATTGCAACAATGACCAAGGTCTACGTTTGTCAACCCTCAACAAGTTTAAATCATCATTTTTTTATATGTGAAGCAATCACTTCCCATAAGATCATTACATGATCTTTCATGCTTTTGTTCTTTTCTCATTATTTTGATCATGGCATGAGGCAAGGCCCTTAACTAAGACACTCTTTATTATATGGCTCACGAGCCGAATACATCGGGGGTGACACAAGGCAAAACTCAAGCCTAAAACACTAAGACCTTTAATTTACTAGAGAAAGATAACACTGAAAAGGAACGAACTAAGAAAAGGTAAAGGCAAAAGATGTGATGGTGATACGATACCGGGGAAACTCCACCAAGCTTTGCACAAGCCAAGGGGATTGCCCATACCCATGCTTAGTTGTCTTCCTTTGGAGGTGATAGTGATGGAGTCGTTTTGTCCTTTGATTCCAAGAGGGCCATCAATCTTTGATTTATACCTTGGAGATCTGTGATATGTTTCTCCAGCAAACAACTTCACGAGTGAGATAAGTATTGCAAGCATGAGTTGTTTCACAAAACCTCAAGAGTTCAATCAAGGATGGAGACAGTTGGTGGAGGTAGGGTTGGAGGAAATCGACTTCTTCAACTTCTTCCTTGTTGAACACAGATTGTACTTCGTCCCTCGCCTGATTCTTCTCCTTAGTTTTTCCCTTGGCTTCCGTGACTTCCACTCTTTTCAGATCAGCATCTACTTCTTCAAAGACTTGAGGGAAATTTTTCTCCCCGAAAAATTCCTGAGACGGCATCCTTGCTCTAAATCTGCGGTAGAAAACAGGCTCAAAACGAAAACAAAGAAAATTTGCGTGATACGAGGGTCAGACCTTTCGGGAGAATATATAATGATTTTTTCCAGACCAGAAGGAGTACTCCGCAATAAAATGGAGTCCGGGAGGCACACGAGGTGGCCAAAAGCCCCCCAGGCGCGGCCAGGGGGTGGCATGCGCTTGGCAGGCTTGTAGGCTCCTCGTGTGCTTTCCAAACTACTTTAGTTTTTTCTAATTTTTTCAAAAATTCCAAAACGGAGAAAAATTCCTACTCGAAAAGTTTTAGAGTCTGTTTACTTACCGAATCACATACCTCTTCGTTTTCGGAGTCTGAAACAGGCTGATAAATATCCCTTAGGTATTCCTCTGGAGTTATGGTATTGATAATATTGCTTTCAACATTTATGGGAGTACGTGAGATATAATGCTTGATTCTCTGCCCATTTACCACTCTAGGAAAATTACCTTCCGTGTTGTTGATCTTGATGGCACCGGAACGATATACTTCCTCAACAATGTAAGGACCTTCCCATTTAGAGAGAAGCTTCCTGCAAAAAGTCTTAAACGAGAATTATATAGCAAGACATAATCACCTACATTGAACTCACGCTTTTGTATCCTTTTATCATGCCACCTCTTAACCTTTTGTTTGAACAACTTGGAATTCTCATATGCATGAGTTCTCTACTCATCAAGTGAGCTAATGTCAAATAACCTCTTCTCACCAGCAAGTTTGAAATTAAAGTTGAGCTCTTTGATTGCCCAATAAGCTTTATGCTCTAGCTCAAGAGGTAAATGGCATGCTTTACCGTACACCATTTTGTACGGGTACATGCCCATGGGATTCTTATTGGCAGTTCTATAAGCCCACACTGCATCATCGAGCTTCTTAGACCAATTCTTTCTAGACACGTTGACAGTCTTTTGTAGAATCAGTTTAATCTCTTTATTGCTTAACTCTACATGACCACTGGACTGAGGGTGATAGGGAGACGCAATTCTATGGTTGACATCGTACTTAGCAAGCGTTTTACGGAAAGCACCATGAATGAAATGTGAACCACCGTCGGTCATTAGATATCTAGGGACTCCAAATCTAGGGAAAATAACTTCTTTAAGCATCCTGATAGAGGTGTTGTGATCAACACTACTAGTTGGGATAGCTTCTACCCACTTAGTGACGTAACCAACAGCAACTAGGATATGAGTATACACGTTGGATTTTGGAAAAGGTCCCATATAATCAAAGCCCCAAACATCAAATGGTTCAATAACAAGTGAATAGTTCATAGGCATTTCCTGACGTTTACCGATATTACCTATTCTTTGACATTCGTCACAAGACAAGACAAACTTACGGACATCCTTGAAGAGAGTGGGCCAATGGAAACCTGATTGCAATACCTTGTGTGCAGTTCTATCTCCCGCATGGTGTCCTCCGTAGGCCTCGGAGTGACACTTCTGTAGTATCCGTCCCTGTTCATGTTCAGGTACACAACGTCTAATAACACCATCTACTCCTTCCTTATAAAGGTGAGGATCATCCCAAAAGTAATGTCTCAACTCAAAGAAGAATTTCTTCTTTTGCTGGTATGTGAAACTAGGTGGTATATATTTGGCAATGATATAGTTTGCATAATTAGCATACCACAGTTCCCTACGTGAAGTATTGATGACATTCAATTGCTCATTACGAAAGCTATCATCAATAGGTTGTGGGTCATCAAGAACATTCTCCAACCTAGACAAGTTATCTACTACTCGGTTATCAGCACCCTTCCTGTCGACAACGTGCAAATCAAATTATTGTAGCAAGAGAACCCATCTGATAAGTCTAGGTTTAGCGTCTTTCTTCTCCATGAGGTACTTAATAGCAGCGTGATCAGTGTGAATAGTGACTTTGGAATCAACTATTTAAGACCTGAACTTTTCACATGCAAACACGACTGCTAAAAATTCATTTTGAGTAGTAGCATAGTTTATTTGGGCACTGTCTACAGGTTTACTAGCATAGTGAATAACATTCAACTTCTTATCAACTCTTTGCCCTAGGACAGCACCAACAGCATAATCACTAGCATCACACATGATTTCAAAAGGTAAGTTCCAATCAGGTGGTTGAACAATAGGTGCAGTTATCAAAGCCTTCTTAAGTATTTCGAAGGCTTCCTCACAATCATCGTCAAAAACAAAAGGAATATCCTTTTGCAAGAGATTGGTAAGAGGGTAGAAGTCTTAGAGAAGTCTTTAATGAACCTTCTATAGAAACCAGCATGACCACGGAAACTTCTTCTACCTTTGATATCTGTGGGGTGTGGCATTTTCTCGATTGCATCAACCTTAGCCTTATCGACTTCAATACCTCTTTCAGAGATTTGATGTCCTAAGACGATGCCTTCATTAACCATAAAGTGTCACTTCTCCCAATTCAAGACAAGATTGGTATCTTTACATCTCTGCAAGACTCGATCAAGGTTGCCGAGGCAATCATCAAAATAAGACCCGTAAACGGAGAAGTCATCCATGAAAACCTCGACAATCTTTTCACAAAAGTCATACAATATAGCCATCATACATCTTTGAAAGGTGGCAGGTTAATTACATAAGCCAAAAGGCATACGTTTGTAAGCAAAGGTACCGAAATGGCAGGTGAAAGTGGTTTTCTCTTGATCAGATTGTGCAACTGGTATTTGGGAGAAACCAGAATAACCATCTAGAAAGCAGAAGTGTGCGTGTTTAGACAGTCTTTCTAGCATTTGGTCGATAAAAGGCAAAGGGTAATGATCTTTCCTAGTGGCTTTATTCAATTTCCTAAAATCGATCACCATCCTATAGCCAGTAATAATTCTATGTGGGATCAATTCATCCTTATCATTAGGGACAACGGTAATGCCTCCCTTCTTAGGGACGCAATGCACCGGACTCACCCAATCACTATGAGCAACAAGATAGATAATACCCGCTTCCAGGAGCTTTAGTATTTCTTTTCTTACTACCTCTTCCATCTTAGGATTTAATCTCCGTTGATGATCAGCAACTGGCTTGAAATCAGTATCAGTTTTAATCTTATGCTGGCATAGAGTGGGACTAATGCCCTTAAGATCATCAAGAGTATATCCAATAGCAGCACGGTGCTTCCTCGGAGTTTTTAGTAACTTCTTTTCTTCATGCTCTGAGAGGCTAGCACTAATTATAACAGGATATATCTATTTTTCATCAAGATAAGCATACTGAAGAGTATGTGGCAACTATTTAAGCTCGAACACAGGATCACCCTTCGGTGGGGGTAGATCTCCAAGCAGTTCAACAGGCAAATTATTCTTAAGGATAGGATATTGTTCTAAGACAACTCTATCTATCTCATCCCTTTCATCCATATGCATATCATTTTCATGCTCAAGCAAGTATTGCTCTAAAGGATCAGTAGGAGGCACGGAAATAGAAGCTAAGGCAATAGTTTCATCCTTACTAGGCAATTCTTTTTCATGAGGTTGTCTACCAAACTTGGAGAAATTGAACTCGTGTGACACACCTTCAAAGCCAACACTGACAGTTTGCTTCTCACAGTCAATATGAGCATTGACAGTATTGAGAAAAGGTCTACCAAATATGATGGGACAAAAGCTATCTTGTGTGGTAGCAAGAACCAGGAAATCAGCAGGATACTTCGTTTTACCACACAAGACTTCAACATCCCTAACAATTCCCACACGGCAGATAGTATATCTATTGGCAAGCTGAATAGTGACATCAATAGGTTCTATCTCAACAGGTGCAATCTCGTCATTGATTTCATCATATAAGGATTGAGGTATTGCACTAACACTAGCACCCACGTCACATAAACCATGATAACAATGATCCCCTATCTTAATAGAAACAACAGGCGTGCCAACAACACGCCTATGTTTGTCTCTAGCATGTGGTTTAGCATTTCTAGCAGCATCTTCACAAAAGTGAATATCATGGCCATCAACATTGTCGGACAGGAGATCTTTGATAATAGCAATGCTAGGTTCAAGTCTAATTTTCTCAGGGGGTGTAGGTGTTGTAATGTAGCCCCTACGTATCACAGTTGAAGCTTTAGAATGATCCTTTATCCTAACAGGGAAAGGTGGTCTCTCAATGTAAGCACTGGGAACAACAGGATCATTATAGGCAATGATTTCTCTTAAACTGGATTGGGTTTAACCACATTGACTTCTAAGGGAGGATGATATTTGAACCACTTCTCTTTGGGGAGGTCAATATGAGCAGCAAATGATTCACACAATGAAGCTACTATCTCAGAGTCAAGTCCATACTTAGCGCTAAAATCACAAAAGGTATTTATTTCAACAAAGGATTTAACGCAATCAAACTTGAAATTCATACATGACTCCTTACCTTCATCAAGCTCCCAATCTTCAGAGTTGCGTTTAATTCTTTCCAATAAATTCCATCTGAAGTCAATATCTCTCTGCATAAAAGAACCGGTACAAGAAGTGTCAAGCATGGTGCGATCATCATGAGAAAGCCGAGCATAGAAGTTCTGAATGATAATTTCTCTCGACAGCTCATGGTTGGGTGATGACCCACAAGTATAGGGGATCAATCGTAGTCCTTTCAATAAGTAAGAGTGTCGAACCCAATGAGGAGCAGAAGGATCTGACAAGTGGTTTTCAGCAAGGTAAAATCTGGAGGCACTGAAATTGTCGGTAACTAGTGATTGTGTGGTGAGATGATTCGTAGCAAGCAATAAGTAAGAAAAGGAGCAATAGTGCATCAAAGTGGCCCAATCCCTTTTGTAGCAAGGGACAAGCCTAGACAAAGTCTTATTGGAGGAAAAACGCTACCGAGGACACACGAGAATTTCTGCCATGCTAGTTTCATCATGTTCATATGATTCGCGTTCGTTACTTTGATAGTTTGATATGTGGGTGGACCGGCGCTTGGGTACTGCCCTTACTTGGACAAGTATCCCACTTACGATTAACCCCTCTCGCAAGCATCCGCAACTACGAAAGAAGAATTAATACAAGGTCTAACCATAGCATTAAACTAGTGGATCCAAATCAGCCCCTTACGAAGTAACGCATAAACTAGGGTTTAAGCTTGTGTCACTCTAGCAACCCATCATCTACTTACTACTTCCCAATGCCTTCCTCTAGGCCCAAATAATGGTGAAGTGTTATGTAGTCGACGTTCACATAACACCACTAGAGGAAAAACAACATACAACACATCAAATTACCGAACGAATACCAAATTCACATGACTATTATTAGCATGACTTATCCCATGTCCTGAGGAACAAAAGTAACTACTCACAAAGCATAATCATATTCATGACCAGAGAGTCAATGAATAGCATCAAGGATCTGAACATAAACTCTTCCACCAAGTAATCCAACTAGCATCAACTACAAAGAGTAATCAACACTACTAGCAACCTTACAAGTACCAATCGGAGTCGCGAGATGGAGATTAGTTACAAGAGATGAACTAGGGTTTGGAGATGAGATGGTGATGATGAAGATGTTGATGATGACGAGTCCCTCCGATGAGAGGAGTTTTGGTGATGACGATGGCGATGATTTTCTCCTTCGGGAGGGAAGTTTCCCCGGCAGGATCGTCCTGCCGGAGCTCTAGATTGGTTCTGCTCAAGTTCCGCCTCGTGGCGGTGGCGAAACCATGAAAAAGCTCCTCTGTGATTTTTCCTAGACGAAACCCTCCATATAGCAAAAGAGGGGGGCCAGTGGGCCAGTGAGCTTCCCACAAGCCCCCATGGCGCGGCCTGGGGGGTGGTCATGCCGTGCAGGCTTGTGGGCACCCCCTGGTGCCCCTGTGGCACTTCTTCGGCCGAGTATTTTTGATAAATCGGGAAAAAATCCCTCTTGATTTTCATGGCGTTTGGAGTTGCGCAGAATAAGTATCTCAAGTTTGCTCCACTTTCAGGCCAGAATTCCAGTTGCCGGTATTCTCCCTCTTCATGTAAACCTTGCAAAATAAGAGAGAAAAGGCATAAGAGTAGTACCGTGAAGTGAAATAACAGCCAAAAAAGCGATAGGTATCAACATGAAAACATGATGCAAAATGGACGTATCAACTCCCCCAAGCTTAGACCTCGCTTGTCCTCAAGCGAAAGCCAAGCTCAATAAATATGTCCACATGTTTAGGGAGTGAGGTGTCGACAAAACAAGATAAGAACATGCATGCATCATGATCAAGATCAGAACAGCAATACCAACATATAATCTCACATGCTAAAGTGATAATTCCTTCACAAAGTAAAGCATGGATCAAGAACCTTACCGAGAAGTAACAACCAATAGCCTTTAGTCATTGAAACAATTGCAATTTATCACAACATCAGAAAGAGTCAAGTAAGAGCTTGTAAAGCAAATCCACATACTCAATCATTCTTTCGTTCTCTACAATTGCTACAACTCACGTGGTACTCATGAGATCAAAGTTTCAGCTGGACACAGAGAAAGATAGGGGCTTATAGTTTTGCCTCCCAACTGCTTACCTCAAGGGTAATGTCAACACTAATAATTCATGAATACTTACCTCCAAGTTGACATATGAATATAGATCTTTCCCAAGCATATGACGGTAGCCAAGATAAAGGCGAAACAAGGAATTGGTGAAGATCACCATGATTCTTTCAAGGGCAAAAAGTAAAGGTACAAGATAGGCCCTTCGCAGAGGGAAGCAGAGGTTGTCATGCGCTTTTGAGGTTTGGATGCGTGTCCTCTTAGTGCGGAGGAACGTCACTTTATATTGCCCCTTGTGATAAAGAACTTTATTATGCAGTCTGTCGTTTTTATGTCTTCCTCATCATAGGTTCGTATAAAGCTTATTTTCCACTCACTAATAGATCATACATATTAGAGAGCAATTTTTATTTCTTGCACCGATGAAAACTTACTTGACGGATCTTATTCAATCCATAGGCAGGTATGGTGGACTCACATGGCAAAACCGGGTTCATGGTTTATGGATGCACAAGTAGTATCTCTGCTTGGTGCGGGAGTTTTGTCTAATGTGTGGTGAAAGCAATCGTCACATGCTAAGGGATCTCTAATCATATAACATTATTCAGAGCCAAGCAAACACAATTCATTATTTTGTCTTCCTTGTCCAACATCTACTTCTAGGCATGCAATAGTTTAGTGAGTGTTCATAATCATAGATGGTGTCAGAGATGATATATTTATATGTGAACCTCTCCTTATTTAACACTTCCTATTAATTGAAACAATGACCAAGGTCTACGTTTTCCTACCCTCAACAAGTTTCAATCCTCATTCTCTTTATATGTGAAGCCATCACTTCCCATGAGACCATTACATGATCTTTCATGCTTTTGTTCTATTCTTACTCTTTTGATCATGGCAAGAGGCAAAGCCCTTCAACTAAGACACTCTTTATTATATGGCTCACGAGCAAGAATACATCGGGGGTGACACAAAGCAAAACTCAAGACTAAAACACTAAGACTTTTACTCTACTAGAGAAAGAGAAAACTAAAAAGGAAAACTAAAACAAAGGTAAAGGCAAAAGATCTGATGGTGATACATTACCGGGGCAACTCCCCCAAGCTTGGCACAAGCCAAGGGGATTGCCCATAGCAATGCTCAGTTGTCTTCCTTTGGCGGTGATGGTGGTGGAGTTGTTGCAATATTTGACTCCAAGAGGGCCATTAATCTTTGATTTATACCTTGGAGATATGCGATATTTTTTTCCAGCAAAACAACTTCACGAGTGAGACAAGTATTGCGAGCATGAGTTGTTCAACAAAACCTCAAGAGTTCAATCAAAGATGGAGACAGTAGGTGGAGGTAGGGTTGGAGGAAATCCACTTCTTCAACTTCTTCCTTGTTGAGCACAGATTGCACTTTGCCCCATGCCTGATCCTTCTCCTTAGCTTTGCCCTTGGTTTCTTTAGGTAGCCTTCCCTTAGCCTCCATAACCTCCATCCTTTTCAGATGAGCATGAACTTCTCCATAGATTTGGCGGAGGTTGTTCTCCCCGACAGATTACTCGGACGACATCTTGACCTAGATCTGCGGCAGAAAACAGGCTCGAAATGAAAAACACAGGAAATATGTGTGATGCAGAGGTCAGACCAAACGGGAGTATATATAATGATTTTTTTCGAGACCAGAAGGAGTCCCCTGCACAAGAATGGAGTCCGTGAGGCGCACGAGGTGGCCACAAGCCCTGACGGCGTGGCCAGGGGGTGGGCCCGTGTCGTGCAGGCTTGTCGCCTCCTCGCGCACTTTCCGGACTACTTCCAAATTTTGTTTTTTTTCGAATATTCCAAAACGGAGCAAATTTCCTACTGGAAAAGTTTTGGACTTTGTTTTCTTACCGAATCACATAGCTCTTCGTTTTCGGAGTCTAAAACAGGCTGATAAATATCCCTTAGGTATTCTTCCGAAGTTATGGTATTGATAATATTGCTTTCAACAATTATGGGAGTACCTGAGATATAATGCTTAATTCTCTGCCCATTTACCACTCTCGGACAATTACCTTCCGTGTTGTTGATCTTGATAGCACTGGAACGATATACTTCCTCAACAACATAGGGACCTTCCCATTTAGAGAGAAGCTTGCTTGCAAAGAATCTTAAACGAGAGTTATATAGCAAGACATAATCACCTACATTGAACTCACGCTTTTGTATCCTCTTATCATGCCACCTCTTAACCTTCCCTTTGAACAGCTTGGCATTCTCATATGCCTGAGTTCTCCACTCATCAAGCGAGCTAATGTCAAGTAACCTCTTCTCACCAGCAAGTTTGAAATCAAAGTTGAGCTCTTTGATTGCGCAATAAGCTTTATGCTCTAGCTCAAGAGGTAAATGACATGCTTTACCGTACACCATTTTGTACGGAGACATGCCCATGGGATTCTTATAGGCAGTTCTATAAGCCCACAGTGCATCATCGAGCTTCTTAGACCAATTCTTTCTAGACCTGTTGACAGTCTTTTGCAGAATCAGTTTAATCTCTCTGTTACTTAGCTCTACTTGACCACTGGACTGAGGGTGATAGGGAGACGCAATTCTATGGTTGACATCATACTTAGCAAGCGTTTTATGGAAAGCACCATGAATGAAGTGTGAACAAATGTCGGTCATTAGATATCTAGGGACTCCAAATCTAGGGAAGATAACTTCTTTCAGCATCTTGATAGAGGTGTTGTGATCAGCACTACTAGTGGGGATAGCTTCGACCCACTTAGTGACGTAATCAACAGCAACTAAGATATGCGTATACCCGTTGGATTTTGGAAAAGGTCCCATATAATCAAAGCCTGAGACATCAAATGGTTCAAAGACAAGTGAATAGTTCATAGGCATTTCTTGACGTTTGCTAATATTACCTATTCTTTGACATTCGTCACAAGACAAAACAAACTTACGGGAATCCCTGAAGAGAGTGGGCCAATAGAAACATGATTGCAATACCTTGTGTGCAATTCTATCTCCCGCATGGTGTCCTCCGTAGGCCTCAGAGTGACACTTCTGTAGGATATGTCCCTATTCATGTTCAGGTACACAACGTCTAATAACACCATCTACTCCTTCCTTATAAAGGTGAGGATCATCCCAAAAGTAGTGTCTCAAGTCAAACAAGAACTTCTTCTTTTGCTGGTACGTGAAACTAGGTGGTATGTATTTGGCAACGATATAGTTTGCATAATTAGCATACCACGGTGCACTACGTGAAGCATTGATGACATTCAATTGCTCATCGGGAAAGCTATCATCAATAGGTTGTGGGTCATCAAGAACGTTCTCCAACCTAGACAAGTTATCTGCTACTGGGTTATCAGCCCCCTTTCTGTCGACAACGTGCAAATCAAATTCTTGTAGCAAGAGAACCCATGTGATAAGTCTAGGTTTAGCGTCCTTCTTCTCCATGAGGTACTTAATAGCAGCATGATCAATGTGAATAGTGACTTTGGAATCAACTATGTAAGACCTGAACTTTTCACATGCAAACACGACTGCTAAAAATTTCTTCTCCATAGTAGCATAGTTTCTCTGGGCACTGTCTAGAGTTTTACTAGCATAGTGAATAACATTCAACTTCTTGTCAACTCTTTGCCCTAGAACCGCACCAACAGCATAATCACTAGCA
Source organism: Hordeum vulgare subsp. vulgare (assembly GCF_904849725.1). Lineage (NCBI taxonomy): Eukaryota > Viridiplantae > Streptophyta > Magnoliopsida > Poales > Poaceae > Hordeum > Hordeum vulgare. The sequence goes on along the minus strand of NC_058524.1, from coordinate 398,909,265 downwards.
TCGCACATGATCTCAAAAGGCAAGTTCCAATCAGGTGGTTGAACAATAGGTGCAGTTATCAAAGCCCTCTTAAGTATTTCGAAGGCTTCCTCACAATCATCGTCAAAGACAAAAGGAATATCCTTTTGCAAGATATTTGTAAGAGGCCTATAAATCTTAGAGAAGTCTTTAATGAACCTTCTATAGAAACCAGCATGACCAAGGAAACTCCTTATCCCTTTGATATATGTGGGGTATGGCATTTTCTCGATTGCATCAACCTTAGCCTTATCGACTTCAATACCTCTTTCAGAAATTTTATGTCCTATGATGATGCCTTCATTAACCATAAAGTTGCACTTCTCCCAATTCAAGACAAGATTGGTGTCTTTACATCTCTGTAAGACTCGATCAAGGTTGCTGAGGCAATCATCAATGGAAGACCCGTAAACGGAGAAGTCATCCATGAAAACCTCGACAATCTTTTCACAGAAGTCAGAGAATATAGCCATCATACATCTTTGAAAGGTGACAGGTGCATTACATAAGCCAAAAGGCATACGTCTATGAGCAAAGGTACCGAAAGGGCAGGTGAAGGTGATTTTCTTCTGATCAGATTGTGCAATTGGTATTTGGGAGAAACCAGAATAACCGTCTAGAAAGCATAAGTGTGTGTGTTTGGACAGCCTTTCTAGCATTTGGTCGATAAAAGGCAAAGGGTAATGATCTTTCCTAGTGGCTTTATTCAATTTCCTAAAATCGATCACCATCCTATAGCCAGTAATAATCCTCTGTGGGATCAATTCATCCTTATCAATAGGTACAACGGTAATGCCTCCCTTCTTAGGAACGTAATGCACCGGACTCACCCAATCGCTATGAGCAACAGGATAGATAATACCTGCTTCCAGGAGCTTTAGTATTTCTTTTCTTACTACCTCTTTCATCTTAGGATTCAATCTCCTTTGATGATCAGCAACTAGTTTGAAATCAGGGTCAGTTTTGATCTTGTGCTGGCGTAGGGTAGGACTAATGCCCTTAAGATCATCAAGAGTATATCCAATAGCAGCACGGTGCTTCCTCAGAGTTTTTAGTAACTTCTTTTCTTCCTGCTCTAAGAGGCTGGCACTAATAATAACAGGATATATCTCCTTTTCATCAAGATGGGCATACTTAAGAGTATGAGGCAACTGTTTAAGCTCGAACACAGGATCACCCTTTGGTGGGGGTGGATCCCCAAGCAGTTCAACACGCAAGTTATTCTTAAGGATAGGATATTGTTCTAAGACAACTCTATCTATTTCATCCCTTTCATCCATATGCATATCATTTTCATGCTCAAGCAAGTATTGCTCTAAGGTATCAGCAGGAGGCACGGCAATAGAAGCTAAGGCAATAGTTTCATCCCTACTAGGCAACTCCTTTTCATGAGGTTGTCTACCGAACTTGGAGAAATTGAACTCATGTGACACACCTTCAAAGCCAACAGTGATAGTTTGCTTCTCACAATCAATATGAGCATTGGCTGTATTGAGGAAGGGTCTGCCAAATATGATGGGACAAAAGCTATCTTGTGCGGTAGCAAGAACGAGGAAATCAGCAGGATACTACATTTTACCACACAAGACTTCAACATCCCTAACTATTCCCATAGGGCAGATAGTATCTCTATTGGCAAGCTGAATAGTGACATCAATAGGTTCTATCTCAAGAGGTGCAATCTCATCTTTGATTTCATCATATAAGGATTGAGGTACTGCACTAACACTAGCACCCACGTCACATAAACCATGATAACAATGATCTCCTATCTTAACAGAAACCCCAGGCATGCCAACAACAGGCCTATGTTTGTCTCTAGCATGAGGTTTAGGAATTCTAGTAGCATCTTCACAAAAGTGAATATTATGTCCCTCAACTTCTTCAGACAGAAGATCTTTGATAATAGCAATGCTAGGTTCAACTCTAATTTGCTCAGGGGGTGTAGGTGTTCTAATATAGCCTCTGCGTATGACAGTTGAAGCTTTGGAATGATCCTTTATCCTAACAGGGAAAGGTGGTTTCTCAATGTAAGCACTGGTAACCACAGGATCATTATAGGCAATGACTTTCTCTTCAACTAGAGTGGGTTTAACTACATTGACTTCTAACGGAGGATAATATTTAAACCACTTCTCTTTGGGAGATCAATATGGGCAGCAAAGGATTCACACAATGTAGCTACTATCTCAGAGTCAAGTCCATACTTAGAGTCACAAAAAGTATTTGTCTCAGCAAAGGATTTAACACAATCAAACGTGAAATTCATACCTGACTCCTTACCTTCTTCAAGCTCCCAATCTTTAGAGTTGTGTTTAATTCTCTCCAATAAATTCCATTTGAAGTCAATATCTCTCTTCGTAATAGAACCGGTACAAGAAGTGTCAAGCATGGTGCGATCATCATGAGAAAGCCGAACATAGAAGTTCTAAATGATAATTTCTCTCGAGAGCTCATGATTGGGGCATGAATATAGCATTGATTTAAGCCTCCCCCAAGCTTGAGCGATGCTTTCTCTGTCACGGGGCCAAAAATTGTAAATATAATTTCGATCACGATGTACTAAATGCATAGGATAAAACTTTTGATGAAATTCCAATTTCAACCGATTGTAGTCCCATGATCCCGTAGGATACTACATTTTACCACACAAGACTTCAACATCCCTAACTATTCCCATAGGGCAGATAGTATCTCTATTGGCAAGCTGAATAGTGACATCAATAGGTTCTATCTCAAGAGGTGCAATCTCATCTTTGATTTCATCATATAAGGATTGAGGTACTGCACTAACACTAGCACCCACGTCACATAAACCATGATAACAATGATCTCCTATCTTAACAGAAACCCCAGGCATGCCAACAACAGGTCTATGTTTGTCTCTAGCGTGAGGTTTAGCAATTCTAGTAGCATCTTCACAAAAGTGAATATTATGTCCCTCAACTTCTTCAGACAGAAGATCTTTGATAATAGCAATGCTAGGTTCAACTCTAATTTGCTCAGGGGGTGTAGGTGTTCTAATATAGCCTCTACGTATGACAGTTGAAGCTTTGGAATGATCCTTTATCCTAAGAGGGAAAGGTGGTTTCTCAATGTAAGCACTGGTAACCACAGGATCATTATAGGCAATGACTTTCTCTTCAACTAGAGTGGGTTTAACTACATTGACTTCTAACGGAGGATGATATTTAAACCACTTCTCTTTGGGAGATCAATATGGGCAGCAAAGGATTCACACAATGTAGCTACTATCTCAGAGTCAAGTCCATACTTAGAGTCACAAAAAGTATTTGTCTCAACAAAGGATTTAACACAATCAAACGTGAAATTCATACCTGACTCCTTACCTTCTTCAAGCTCCCAATCTTTAGAGTTGTGTTTAATTCTCTCCAATAAATTCCATTTGAAGTCAATATCTCTCTTCGTAATAGAACCAGTACAAGAAGTGTCAAGCATGGTGCGATCATCATGAGAAAGCCGAGCATAGAAGTTCTAAATGATAATTTCTCTCGAGAGCTCATGATTGGGGCATGAATATAGCATTGATTTAAGCCTCCCCCAAGCTTGAGCGATGCTTTCTCTGTCATGAGGCCAAAAATTGTAAATATAATTTTGATCACGATGTACTAAATGCATAGGATAAAACTTTTGATGAAATTCCAATTTAAACCGATTGTAGTCCCATGATCCAGTAGGATACTACATTTTACCACACAAGACTTCAACATCCCTAACTATTCCCATAGGGCAGATAGTATCTCTATTGGCAAGCTGAATAGTGACATCAATAGGTTCTATCTCAAGAGGTGCAATCTCATCTTTGATTTCATCATATAAGGATTGAGGTACTGCACTAACACTAGCACCCACGTCACATAAACCATGATAACAATGATCTCCTATCTTAACAGAAACCCCAGGCATGCCAACAACAGGCCTATGTTTGTCTCTAGCGTGAGGTTTAGCAATTCTAGTAGCATCTTCACAAAAGTGAATATTATGTCCCTCAACTTCTTCAGATAGAAGATCTTTGATAATAGCAATGCTAGGTTCAACTCTAATTTGCTCAGGGGGTGTAGGTGTTCTAATATAGCCTCTACGTATGACAGTTGAAGCTTTGGAATGATCCTTTATCCTAACAGGGAAAGGTGGTTTCTCAATGTAAGCACTGGTAACCACAGGATCATTATAAGCAATGACTTTCTCTTCAACTAGAGTGGGTTTAACTACATTGACTTCTAATGGAGGATGATATTTAAATCACTTCTCTTTGGGGAGATCAATATGGGCAGCAAAGGATTCACACAATGTAGCTACTATCTCAGAGTCAAGTCCATACTTAGAGTCACAAAAAGTATTTGTCTCAACAAAGGATTCAACACAATCAAACGTGAAATTCATACCTGACTCCTTACCTTCTTCAAGCTCCCAATCTTTAGAGTTGTGTTTAATTCTCTCCAATAAATTCCATTTGAAGTCAATATCTCTCTTCATAATAGAACCGGTACAAGAAGTGTCAAGCATGGTGCGATCATCATGAGAAAGCCGAGCATAGAAGTTCTGAATGATAATTTCTCTCGAGAGCTCATGATTGGGGCATGAATATAGCATTGATTTAAGCCTCCCCCAAGCTTGAGCGATGCTTTCTCTGTCACGAGGCCAAAAATTGTAAATATAATTTCGATCACGATGTACTAAATGCATAGGATAAAACTTTTGATGAAATTCCAATTTCAACCGATTGTAGTCCCATGATCCAGTATCATCACATAGCCTATACCATGTCAACGCCTTAGCCTTCAAAGATAAAGGAAAGACCTTCTTCTTGACCTCATCCTCGGGCGCACCTGCAAGCTTAAATAAACCACAAACTTCATCTAGATAGATTAGATGCAAGTCTGGATGTGATGTTCCATCTACTGTAAAAGGATTAGCCAGCAGTTTCTCAAGCATACCCGAAGGAAATTCAAAGCAAATATTTTAATTAGGTGCAGCAGGTTGAGGAGCAACTCTTTGTCCTTCCGTTCGAGGTGAAGATACCCCGAACAAGCTCCTCAAAGGATTAGTATCCATTCTGACAAGTGACAACAAATTTCAGCACACTATATGAATGTTTCCTTACCAAGTTCCACTTACCAAAGGTGCTTCACTCCCCGGCAACGGCGCCAGAAAAGAGTCTTGATGACCCACAAGTATAGGGGATCAATCATAGTCCTTTAGGTAAGTAAGAGTGTCGAACCCAACGAGGAGCAGAAGGATCTGACAAGTGGTTTTCAGCAAGGTAAAATCTGCAGGCACTGAAATTGTCGGTAACAAGTGATTGTGTGGTGAGATGATTCGTAGCAAGCAACAAGTAAGAAAAGTAGCAACGGTGCAGCAAAGTGGCCCAATCCCTTTTGTAGAAAGGTACAAACCTGGACAAGGTCTTATAGGAGGAAAAACGCTCCCGAGGACACACGGGAATTTCTGTCATGCTAGTTTCATCATGTTCATATGATTCGCGTTCGTTACTTTGATAGTTTGATATGTGGGTGGACCGGCGCTTGGGTACTGCCCTTACTTGGACAAGTATCCCACTTATGATTAACCCCTCTCGCAAGCATCCGCAACTACGAAAGAAGAATTAATACAAGGTCTAACCATAGCATTAGACTAGTGGATCCAAATCAGCCCCTTACGAAGTAACGCATAAACTAGGGTTTAAGCTTCTGTCACTCTAGCAACCCATCATCTACTTACTACTTCCCAATGCCTTCCTCTAGGCCCAAATAATGGTGAAGTGTTATGTAGTCGACGTTCACATAACACCACTAGAGGAAAAACAACATACAACACATCAAATTACCGAACGAATACCAAATTCACATGACTATTATTAGCATGACTTATCCCATGTCCTCAGGAACAAAAGTAACTACTCACAAAGCATAATCATATTCATGACTAGAGAGGTAATGAATAGCATCAAGGATCTGAACATAAACTCTTCCACCAAGTAATCCAACTAGCATCAACTACAAAGAGTAATCAACACTACTAGCAACCTTACAAGTACCAATCGGAGTCGCGAGACGGAGATTGGTTACAAGAGATGAACTAGGGTTTGGAGATGAGATGGTGTTGATGAAGATGTTGATGGTGACGAGTCCCCTCCGATGAGAGGAGTGTTGGTGATGACGATGGCGACGATTTCCCCCTCCGGGAGGGAAGTTTCTCCGGCAGGATCGTCCTGTCGGAGCTCTAGATTGGTTCTGCTCAGGTTCCGCCTCGTGGCGGCGGCGAAACCACGAAAAAGCTCCTCTGTGATTTTTTCCTGGACGAAACCATCCATATAGCAAAAGAGGGGGGCCAGTGGGCCAGTTGTCTGCCCACAAGCCCCCATGGCGCGGCCTCGGGGGTGGTCGTGCCGTGCAAGCTTGTGGGCACCCCCTGGTGCCCCTGTGGCACTTCTTCGGCCCAGTATTTTTGATAAATCGGGAAAAATCCCCGTTGATTTTTACGGTGTTTGGAGTTGCGCAGAATAGGTATCTCAACTTTGCTCCACTTTCAGGCCAGAATTCCAGTTGCTGGTATTCTCCCTCGTCATGTAAACCTTGCAAAATAAGAGAGAAAAGGCATAAGAATAGTACCGTGAAGTGAAATAACAGCTAAAGAAGTGATAGATATCAACATGAAAACATGATGCAAAATGTACGTATCATTGGGGCATGTATATAACATCGATTTAAGCCTCCCCCATGCTTGAGCGATGCTTTCTCTGTCACGAGGCCAAAAATTATAAATATAATTCCGATCATGATGTACTAAATGCGTAGGATAAAACTTTTGATGAAATTCCAATTTAAACCGATTGTAGTTCCATGATCCAGTATCATCACATAGCCTATACCATGTCAACGCCTTATCTCTCAAAGATAAGGGAAGGACCTTCTTCTTGACCTCATCCTCGGGCAAACCTGCAAGCTTAAATAAACCACAAACTTCATCTACATAGATTAGATGCAAGTCTGGATGCGATGTTCCATCTCCTGTAAAAGGATTAGCCAGCAGTTTCTCAAGCATACCCGAAGGAAATTCATATAAAATATTTTCAGTAGGTGCAGCAGGTTGAGGAGAAACTCTTTGTGCTTCCGTTCGAGGTGAAGATACCCCGAACAAGCCCCTCAAAGGATTAGTTTCCATAGTGACAAGTGACAATAAATTTCAGCACACTATATAAATGTTTCCTTACCAAATTCCACTTACCAAAGGCGCTTCACTCCCCGGCAACGGCGCCAGAAAAGAGTCTTGATGACCCACAAGTATAGGGGGTCTATTGTAGTCCTTTCTATAAGTAAGAGTGTCGAACCCAACGAGGAGCAGAAGGATCTGACAGGTGGTTTTCAGCAAGGTAATATCTGCAAGCACTGAAATTGTCGGTAACAAGTAGTTGTGTGGTGAGATGATTCGTAGCAAGTAGCAAGTAACAATAGTAACAACAGTGCAGCAAAGTGGCCCAATCCCTTTTGTAGCAAGGGACAAGCCTGGACAAAGTCTTATAGGAGATAAAACGCTCCCGAGGACACATGGGAATTTCTGTCAAACTAGTTTTCATCATGTTCATATGATTCGCGTTCGTTACTTTGATAGTTTGATATGTGGGTGGACCAGCGCTTGGGTACTTCCCTTACTTGGACAAGCATCCCACATATGATTAACCCCTCTCGCAAGCATCCGCAACTACGAAAGAAGAATTAAGACAAAGTCTAACCATAGCATTAAACTAGTGGATCCAAATCAGCCCCTTACGAAGCAACGCATAAACTAGGGTTTAAGCTTCTGTCACTCTAGCAACCCATCATCTACTTAGTACTTCCCAATTCCTTCCTCTAGGCCCAAATAGTGGTGAAGTTTTATGTAGTCGACGTTCACATAACACCACTAGAGGAAAAACAACATATAACACATCAAAATATCGAACGAATACCAAATTGACATGACTACTTATAGCATGACTTATATCCTAAGAAACAGAAGTAACTACTCACAAAGCATAATCATGATCATGACCAGACAGGTAATGAGTAGCATCAAAGATTTGAACATATAATCTTCCACCAAGTAATCCAACTAGCATCAACTACAATGAGTAATTAACACTACTAGCAACCTTACAAGTACCAATCGGAGTCACGAGACGGAGATTGGTTACAAGAGATGAACTAGGGTTTGGAGATGAGATGGTGCTGATGAAGATGTTGATGGTGATGAGTCCCCTGCGACGAGAGAGTGTTGGTGATGACGATGGCGACGATTTCCCCCTCTGGGAGGGAAGTTTCCCCAGCAGGATCTTCCTGCCGGAGCTCTAGATTTGTTCTGCTCAATTTCCGCCTCGTGGCGGCGACGAATCCTCCGAAAAGCCTCCTCTTGATTTTTTCTGGAATGAAACCCTTCTTGTAGCAAAAGGGGGGAGCCAGAGGGCTAAGTGGGAGCCCACAAGCCCCCTAGGCGCGGCCAGGGGGGAGGCCACGCCTAGCAGACTTGTGGCCTCCTGTTGGCACCCCTCTGGTACTTCTTCGGCCCAGTAGTTTTTATAAATCTCAAAAAAACTCTCATTGATTTTCACGGCTTTTGGAGTTGTGCAGAATAGGTATCTCAAACTTGCTCATTTTTCAGGCCAGAATTCCAGTTGTCGGCAATGTCCCTCTTCATGTAAACCTTCCAAAATAAGAGAGAAAAGGCATAAGTATTGTACCGTGAAGTGTAATAACATCCCAAAAAGCGATAAATATCAACATGAAAGCATGATGCAAAATGGACGTATCAGGTGGCCGGTCGGTCGCCGACGGAGAGGACGCCCCAACCGGCTTTCTCGCAGGCGGATATCCCGCCGCTCGTTGGCGGGGGCGCGGTCGGCGGCACGGCAGAGGGGGGCATGTTCGGGCGAAACAGGATGGGCAAGCTGGGCCAATGGGGCCTGGTGGGCCAATGCAGGGTCTCGGGCCGGGCCTGGGTCTCTCCTTTGGGTTCAGTTTTGCTAATCTGGCGGCCCGGATGCCGAGGGCAGTGGGGGCGGGTCATTGGGCCTGTCACGTGAGGGGGCTAGTGCGGTCGACCGAGCTGGGCACGCTATGAGGCATGCAGCCCAGTCTGCCGCCAACCACTATAAGAAGTGGTGGTGGCTGCCGCGGGGGGCTGCCAAGTCGTCCCCACTAGGTTTTCCAGCAGCATCGCGCGATATCCGGAGGTGGGGGGAAATTGCTCGATTCATCGCATCGTCGGAGGTCCAGAGTTGGTCGCGTGCGCGCGGCAGATGGAGAAGAAAAGGAGGTTGCACGCACGTGAACGCAACAAGAGTCCTCGCGAGGACACGGCTCCGGTGTCGGCGGCGGAGGAGAAGCGAGAGAGCGACCTACGGGCACTACTCTCGAACCGCGGGGAGTCGTTGTCGAGGGAGAGTCCCGAGGGCCTCGGGGTTCGTGCTTGAGCCTCGCCTCGTTGATCCTCTTCTCACGGTCGCGAGTCCCTACCTCTGCCTCCACCTCCTCTGGGTCTTCCCCCATCTTAGAGAAAACGTTCCTTCGGCCATGGGGGGAGTGGGGTTGGGGCTTCGGCCAGGGGTGGTGAGCAATGCCAGTGGCATGGGGAGGGCCAATGGCGCCCACGGAAGGGCGAGGGAGATGCTTCGGGGGCAAGTCGTCGGTCATCTTCACGACAGCGGGCCGGATCGGGCCACAACTTGGATGAAGTGAGTGTTGGAAATATGCCCTAGAGGCAATAATAAAATGGTTATTATCATATTTCCTTGTTCATGATAATCATCTATTGTTCATGCTATAATTGTATTAACAGGAAACAGTAATACATGTGTGAATAAATAGATCACAATGTGTCCCTAGCAAGCCTCTAGTTGGCTAGCTCGTTAGTCAATAGATGATCATGGTTTCCTGGTCATGGGCATTAGATGTCATTGATAACGGGATCACATCATTGGGAGAATGATGTGATGGACAAGACCCAATCCTAAGCGTAGCACTAGATCGTATTGTTCGTATGCTAAAGCTTTTCTAATGTCAAGTGTCTTTTCCTTCGGCCGTGAGATTGTGCAACTCCCGGATACCGTAGGAGTGCTTTGGGTGTATCAAACGTCACAACGTAACTGGGTGACTATAAAGGTGCACTACGGGTACCTCTGAAAGTGTCTGTTGGGTTGGTACGAATCGAGATCGGGATTTGTGACTCCGTGTGAGGGAGAGGTATCTCTGGGCCCACTCGGTAGAACGTCATCATGAACTCAATGTGACTAAAGGAGTTAGTCACACGATGACGTGTTACGGAATGAGTAAAGAGACTTACCGGTAACGAGATTGAACAAGGTATAGGTATACCGACGATCGAATCTCGGGCAAGTTCTATACCGACAGACAAAGGGAATTGTATACGGGATTGATTGAATCCTTGACATCGTGGTTCATCCGATGTGATCGTGGTGGAGCAAGTGGGGGCCACCATGGGTATCCAGACCCCGTTGATGGTTATTGGTCGGAGAGGTGTCTCGGTCATGTCTGCCTGTCTCCCGAACCCGTAGGGTCTACAAACTTAAGGTTCGATGATGCTAGGGTTATAGGGAATTGTTATACGAGGTTATCGAAAGTTTTTAGGAGTCCCGGATGAGACCCCGGACGTCACGAGGAGCTCTAGAATGGTCCGGAGGTAAACTTGATATATAGGACGGATGGTTTTGGACACCGAAAGTGTTTCGGGCGTCGCCGGTAACGTACCGGAACCACCGGAAGTGGCCCCGGGGGTCCACCGAAAGGGGGCCACGACCCCGAGAGGCTAGATTGGCCAAGTGCGGGAGGGAACCAGCCCCTAGGTGGGCTGGTGTGCCCCCCACACTCAGCCCATGGCGCAAGAAGAGGGGGGAAGGGGGGAACCCTAGCGCCACCCCTCCTCCCCTCCTGGCCACCGCACCTCCTCCCCATCTAGGGCTGCCGCCCCTCCCAGGAGAGGGAAACCCTCAAGGGGGCGCACCCCCTCCCCTCCTCCTATATATAGTGGGCACTTTTGGGCTTTTGGAGATACATTTTTCCCTCTCCCTCGGCGCAGCCCTGCTCTTCTTTCTCCTCCTCTCTGCCGGTGCTTGGCGAAGCCCTGCTGGGAGACCTTGTCTCTCCATCGACACCATGCCGTCGTGCTGCTGGAGATATTCCCCAACCTCTCCCTCCTCCTTGCTGGATCAAGGTGTGGGAGACGTCACCGGGCTGCACGTGTGTTGAACGCGGAGGTGCCGTGGTTCGGCACTAGATCGGAATCACACCGCGATCTGAATCGCCGCGAGTACGACTCCATCAACCGCGTTCTAGCAATGCTTCTGCTTAGCGATCTTCAAAGGTATGAAGATGCACTCACCCCCTCTCTCGTTGCTGGTCTCTCCATAGGAAGATTTGAATATGCGTAGGAAATTTTTTGAATTTATGCTACGTTACCCAACAGTGGCATCCGAGCCAGGTTTTCTATGCGTAGATTCTATGCACGAGTAGAACACAAAAGGTTGTGGGCGATGATTTGTCAATTGCTTGCCGCTACTAATCTTATTCTTTTCCGGCGGTATTGTGGGATGAAGCGGCCCGGACCGACATTACACGTACGCTTACGTGAGACTGGTTCCACCGACACACATGCACACCGTGCATAAAGGTGGTTGGCGGGTGTCTGTCTCTCCTACTCTAGGCGGATTGGATTTGATGAGAAGGGTCCTTATGAAGGGTAAATAGCTTTGGCATATCATCATTGTGGCTATCACATAGCTAAGAAAGTGTTCTTGCTAGAAACCCAAATCAGCCACGTAAAACTTGCAACAACAATTAGAGGACGTCTAACTTGTTTTTGCAGGGATTGACATGTGATGTGATATGGGCAAAGTTGTGATGTTGCATGTATGATGTATGAGATGATCATGTTATTGTAATAGGTTTCACGACTTGCATGTCGATGAGTATGACAACCAACAGGAGCCATAGGAGTTGTCTTAATTTATTGTATGAGATGCAACGCCATGTGCTTACTACTTTTACTTCATTGCTAAGGTTAGCTATAGTAGTAGTGATAGTAGTAGTTGGCGTGACGACTTCACGGAGACACGATGATAGAGATCATGATGATGGAGATCATGGTGTCACGCCGGTAACAATGATGATCATGCGATGCCTGAAGATGGAGAACGAAAGAGCAAAGATGATAACGGTCATATCATGTCACTATATGATTGCATTGTGATGTTTATCATGTTTTTCATCTTATTTCTTAGAACGACGGTAGCATAATAAGATGATCCCTCTTAAAATTTCGAGAACGTATTACCCTAAGTGTGCACCGTTGCGAAGGATCGTTGTCTCGAAGCACCATGTGATGATCGGGTGTGATAGATTCTAACATTCGCATACAACGGGTGTAAGCGAGATTTACACACGCGAAACACCTAGGTTGACTCGACGAGCTTAGCATGTACAAACATGACCTCGAATACAAGAGACCGAAAGGTCGAACATGAGTCGTATGGTTGAATACGATCAGCATGAAGTTGCTCACCATGATGACTAGTCCGTCTCACGTGATGATCGGACACGGGTTAGTCAACATGGATCATGTATCACATAGATGACTGGAGGGATGTCGATTTAAGTGGGAGTTCATACTTAATTTGATTAAATGAACTTAATTGTCATGAACTTAGTCTAAAAGTTGTCTTTATAAATATTGTAGATGGTCAACGTCAACCTCAATTTCAACGCATTCCTAGAGAAAAACAAGCTGAAAGATGATGGTAGCAACTATGCGGACTGGGTTCGCAACTTGAAGCTCATCCTTGAAGCAACTAAAAAGGCTTATGTCCTTCATGCGTCGCTAGGTGGCCCTCCCGCTCCTGCAGTAGCCCAGGACATTCTGAACGTCTGGCAAACGCGGAGTGATGACTACTCTCTGGTTAGGTGTGGCATGTTATACAGTTTAGAAACGGGGCTCCAAAGGCGTTTTGAGCAGCACGGTGCATATGACATGTTCCAAGAGCTAAAACTAGTTTTTCAAGCTCATGCCCGTGTCGAGAGATATGAAGTCTCCGACAAGTTTTTTAGCTGTAAGATGGAGGAGAACAGTTCTGTCAGTGAGCACATACTCAAAATGTCTGGGTTACACGGTCGTCTTACTTCACTTGTTGTCGAACCTCTGGATGGTGCTATAATTGACAGAATCCTCCAGTCTTTCCCACCAAGCTACAAAGGTTTTGTGCTGAACTACAACATGCAAGGGATGGAGAAGACCATTCCCGAGTTGTACTCCATGCTCAAGTCTGCAGAAGTAGAAATCAAGAAAGAGCATCAAGTGTTGATGGTCAACAAGACCACTAGTTTCAAGAAGGGCAAGGGTAAGAAGAACTTCAAGAAAGACGGCAAAGCCGTTGCCGCGCCCGGTAAGCCAGATGCCGGGAAGAAGAAAAAGAATGGACCCAAGCCTGAGACTGAGTGCTTCTATTGCAAGGGAAAGGGTCACTGGAAGCGGAACTGCCCCAAATACTTAGTGGACAAGAAGGCCGGCAACATTAAAGGTATATGTGATATACATCTTATTGATGTGAAACTTACCAGCGCTCGTAGTAGCTCCTAGGTATTTGATACCGGTGTTGTTGCTCATATTTGCAACTCAAAGCAGGAAGTGCGGAATAAGCGGAGAGTGGCCAAGGACGAGGTGACGATGCACATCGGGAATGGCTCCAAGGTCGATGTGATCGCCGTCGGCACGCTACCTCTACATCTAGCATAGGGATTACTTTTAAACCTTACTAATTGTTATTTAGTACGAGCTTTGAGCATGAATATTCTATCAGGGTCTTGCTTAATGCGAGACAGCTACTCATTTAAGTCAGAGAATAATGGTTGTTCTATTTATATGAGTGATATGTTTTATGGTCATGTTCCGCTGGTGAATAGTTTATTCTTGATGAATCTCGATCGTGATGTTACACATATTCATAGTGTGAGTACCAAAAGATGTAAAGTTGATAATGATAGTCCCACATACTTGTGGCACTGCCGCCTTGGTCATATCGGCGTTAAGCACATGGAGAAGCTCCATACTGATGGACTATTAGAGTCTCTTGACTTTGAATCATTTGACACATGCGAACCGTGCCTCATGGGCAAGATGACTAAGACTCCATTCTCAGGAATAATGGAGAGAGCAACCGACTTATTGGAAATAATACATACTGATGTGTGTGGTCCAATGAACGTTGAAGCTCGCGATGGCTATCGTTATGTTCTCACTCTCACCGATGATTTGAGTAGGTATGGGTATATCTACTTGATGAAGCACAAATCTGAGACATTTGAAAAGTTCAAGGAATTTCAGAGTGAGGTCGAGAATCAACGTGACAGAAAAATTAAGTGTCTACGATCTCATCGTGGAGGAGAATATTTGAGTCACGAGTTTGGCACACACCTAAGGAAGTGTGGAATCGTTTCACAACTAACGCCGCCTGGCACACCGCAACGCAACGGAGTGTGTGAACGTCGTAATCGCACTTTATTAGATATGGTATGATCTATGATGTCTCTTACCGACTTACCGCTATCATTTTGGGGATACGCATTAGAAACTGCAGCATTCACTTTAAATAGAGCACCGTCTAAATCCGTTGAGACGACACCGTATGAACTATGGTTTGGCAAGAAACCTCAGTTGTCGTTTCTTAAAGTTTGGGGCTGCGATGCTTATGTGAAGAAACTTCAACCAAAAAAGCTCGAACCCAAAGCGGAGAAATGCGTATTCATAGGATACCCTAAGGAAACTATTGGGTATACCTTCTATCTTAGATCCGAAGGTAAAACCTCTGTTACCAAGAACGGATCCTTTCTAGAGAAAGAGTTTCTCTCGAAAGAAGTAAGTGGGAGGAAGGTAGAACTTGATGAGGTAATTACACCCCCCCCCCCCTCGAACAGGAAAGTAGCGCCACGCGGGAAATTGTTCCTGAGGCGCCTACACCAACTGAAGAGGAAGTTAATGATAATGATTATGAAGCTTCGGATCAAGTTACTACTGAACCGCGAAGGTCCACAAGGGCACGCTCCGCACCAGAGTGGTACGGCAACCCTGTGATGGAAATCATGTTGTTAGACAACGGTGAACCTTCGAACTATGAAGAAGCGATGGCGGGCCCAGATTCCAACAAATGGCTTGAAGCCATGAAATTTGAGATAGGATCCATGTATGAGAACAAAGTATGGACTTTGGTGGACTTGCCCGATGACCGGCGAGCCATAGAAAATAAATGGATCTTCAAGAAGAAGACTGATGCAAACGGTAATGTAACCGTTTATAAAGCTCGACTTGTCGCAAAGGGTTTTCGACAAATTCAAGGAATTGACTACGAAGAGACTTTCTCTCCCGTAGCAAAGCTAAAATCAGTCTGAATCATGTTAGTGATTGCCGCCTTTTATGAATATGAAATTTGGCAAATGGACGTCAAAACAGTGTTCCTTAATGGGAACCTTAAAGAAGAGTTGTATATGATGCAACCAGAAGGTTTTGTCGACCCTAAGGGTGCTAACAAAGTGTGCAAAATCCAGTGCTCCATCTATGGGATGGTGCAAGCATCTCGGAGTTGGAACATTCGCTTTAATGAGGTGATTAAAGCGTTTGGGTTCATACAGGTTTATGGAGAAGCCTGTCTATACAAGAAAGTGAGTGGGAGCTCTGTAGCTTTCCTCATACTGTATGTGGATGACATATTATTGATGGGGAATAATATAGATATGTTGGAGAGCATAAAGGCCTATTTGAACAAGAGTTTTTCAATGAAGCACCTTGGAGAAGCTGCATACATATTAGGCATCAAGATCTATAGAGATAGATCAAGACGCCTCATAGGTCTTTCGCAAAGTACATACCTTGACAAGATATTGAAGAAGTTCAATATGGAAAACTCAAAGAAAGGGTTCTTGCCAGTTTTGCAAGGTATGAGATTGAGTAAGACTCAGTCGCCGACCACGGCAGCAGATAGAGAGAAGATGAGTTCTGCCCCCTACGCTCCAGCCGTAGGCTCTCTTATGTATGCCATGTTGTGTACCAGACCTGATATAAACCTGGCCATAAGTTTGGTAGGGAGGTACCAAAGTGATCCCGGTATGGAACACTGGACAGCGGTCAAGAATATCCTTAAGTACCTGAAAAGGACTAAGGAAATGTTTCTCGTTTATGGAGGTGACGAAGAGCTCGTCGTAAAGGCTTACGTCGACGCTAGCTTCGACACAGATCCGGATGACTCTAAGTCACAGACCGGATACGTATATGTTTTGAATGGTGGGGCAGTGAGCTGGTGCAGTAGCAAGCAAGAAGTCGTGGCAGCATCTACATGTGAAGCGGAGTACATAGCTGCTTCAGAAGCGGCTCATGAAGGAATTTGGATGAAGGAACTCATCACCGACCTTGGAGTGGTTCCAAGCGCGTCGGGTCCAATGACACTCTTCTGTGATAACACTGGGGCCATTGCCATAGCCAAGGAGCCCAGGTTTCACCAAAAGACGAAGCACATCAAACGCCGCTACAACTCCATCCAGGACCATGTCTAGAGTGGAGTAATAGAGGTTTGTAAAGTACACACGGATCTGAATGTCGCAGACCCGTTGACTAAACCTCTTCCACGAGCAAAACATGATCAACACCATAATGCTATGGGTGTTTGATACATCACAATGTAACTAGATTATTGACTCTAGTGCAAGTGGGAGACTGTTGGAAATATGCCCTCGAGGCAATAATAAAATGGTTATTATCATATTTCCTTGTTCATGATAGTCATCTATTGTTCATGCTATAATTGTATTAACAGGAAACAGTAATACATGTGTGAATAAATAGATCACAATGTGTCCCTAGCAAGCCTCTAGTTGGCTAGCTCGTTAGTCAATAGATGATCATGGTTTCCTGGTCATGGGCATTAGATGTCATTGATAACGGGATCACATCATTGGGAGAATGATGTGATGGACAAGACCCAATCCTAAGCGTAGCACTAGATCGTATTGTTCGTATGCTAAAGCTTTTCTAATGTCAAGTGTCTTTTCCTTCGGCCGTGAGATTGTGCAACTCCCGGATACCGTAGGAGTGCTTTGGGTGTATCAAACGTCACAACGTAACTGGGTGACTATAAAGGTGCACTACGGGTACCTCTGAAAGTGTCTGTTGGGTTGGTACGAATCGAGATCGGGATTTGTGACTCCGTGTGAGGGAGAGGTATCTCTGGGCCCACTCGGTAGAACGTCATCATGAACTCAATGTGACTAAAGGAGTTAGTCACACGATGACGTGTTACGGAATGAGTAAAGAGACTTACCGGTAACGAGATTGAACAAGGTATAGGTATACCGACGATCGAATCTCGGGCAAGTTCTATACCGACAGACGAAGGGAATTGTATACGGGATTGATTGAATCCTTGACATCGTGGTTCATACGATGTGATCATCGTGGAGAAAGTGGGAGCCACCATGGGTATCCAGACCCCGCTGATGGTTATTGGCCGGAGAGGTGTCTCGGTCATGTCTGTCTGTCTCTCGAACCCGTAGGGTCTACACACTTAAGGTTCGATGACGCTAGGGTTATAGGGAATTGTTATATGAGGTTATCGAAAGTTGTTCGGAGCCCCGGATGAGATCTCGGACATAACGAGGAGCTCCGGAATGGTCCGGAGGTAAAGATTGATATATAGGACGGATGGTTTTGGACACCGAAAGTGTTTCAGGCGTCGCCGGCAACGTACCGGGACCACCGGAAGTGGCCCCGGGGGTCCACCGGAAGGGGGCCACGACCCCGGGAGGCTAGATGGGCCAAGTGCGGGAGGGAACCAGCCCCTAGGTGGGCTAGTGTGCCCCCCACACTCAGCCCATGGCGCAAGAAGAGAGGGGAAGGGGGGAACCCTAGCGCAGGTGGGCCTAAGGCCCACCAAAAGGGTGTGCCACCCGTCCTCCCCTCCTGGCCGCCGCACCTCCTCCCCATGTAGGACTGACGCCCCTCCCAGGAGAGGGAAACCCTCAAGGGGGCGCACCCCCTCCCCTCCTCCTATATATAGTGGGCACTTTTGGGCTTTTGGAGATACAGTTTTCCCTCTCCCTCGGCGCAGCCCTGCTCTTCTTTCTCCTCCTCTCTGTCGGTGCTTGGCGAAGCCCTACCGCGAGACCTCGTCTATCCATCGACACCACGTCGTCATGCTGCCGGAGATCTTCCCCAACCTCTCCCTCCTCCTTGCTGGATCAAGGTGCGAGAGACGTTACCGGGCCGCACGTGTGTTGAATGCGGAGGTGCCATGTTTCGGCACTAGATCGGAATCACACCGCGATCTGAATCGCCGCGAGTACGACTCCATCAACCGCATTCTAGCAACGATTCCGCTTAGCGATCTTCAAAGGTATGAAGATGCACTCACCCCCTCTCTCGTTGCTGGTCTCTCCATAGGAAGATCTGAATATGCGTAGGAAATTTTTTGAATTTATGCTACGTTACTCAACTGTGAGGTGTTTCAAGTGAGTGCAGAAGGGGCATTACCAGATCGAGTGTCGAAATGCCCTCTCCGCTTCGTTTGCAAAGTGGAAGGGCACACCTCCAACAACTGCCCGGCCCACTAAGCCAAGCCGGAGCTGGTGATGTATGGATTTGGGGTTGAAGGCTAGGGCTTCTACCTTTTGGAGGGTGGTTCAGATGAGGAGGAACAGCTTCCGTCCAACGCAGCTTCGATCATGGTCATAGAAGAGGAGGCAGCGGAAGATTCGGTTCGGCTGGATTTGGCAGATATGTGGGAGTCTAAGTGGGACTAGCAAGTTACCATGATCCGGAAGAACTGCTTCTCGGTCA
Organism: Hordeum vulgare subsp. vulgare; assembly: GCF_904849725.1. Classification (NCBI taxonomy): domain Eukaryota; kingdom Viridiplantae; phylum Streptophyta; class Magnoliopsida; order Poales; family Poaceae; genus Hordeum; species Hordeum vulgare. The sequence continues at coordinate 398,890,362 of NC_058524.1, read as the reverse complement.
TCTACCCCTCCAAGCTTGCTCTATGGATGGCTCAAAAGAGTGGGACCATTATGCTTCCTATCAGCGAACACAAGGTGGAGGTGGGAGAGCCATTCTCACATCCATTTGCAGTGTCGCGGCTCGAGGAGTGCTGGGTGTGGGTCACAGGTATTCTGAACCAGCTCAGGTAGGCTCCCCTTGTTTGGGAGTTTCTTCGGGTGGTCGTCAAGAAGGCGGTGGTGGACGAGCTCTCCATCGTTCGGTCGGATATGGGTGGACTCCGTGGGGCGCCGGTTCGGGCCAAGTTGACTTGCCATGATCCTGCCAAAGTGAGCTGGGTTTTTGAGATCTTCCGTGTTCTCTGTGGATTCATAATGCGGGTCGACCGCAAGTCTAGCGGGCCTCTCGCCCCTATTCCTCCCCCATCCCCACGCCCCCGCCCTCCATCTGATGATGACCACGAAGGCGATGACGAGTCGACTCGGAGCTTGAACACTGCTGATTGGGATGCGATTGGGGACAAGGTCAAATCGACATCCACTCGAGGGGCGTCCTCTGTTGTGGTGGTCTCGTCGGGATCTGCTGGCCAGAAGAAGGTTGCGGACGACCCTGTTCATTTGCCTGCCCCTGCCCAGCTGCTGTCTGCGTCTCTCCCTCTGGTGGATGTGCCTCGAATGTTGCACCGGGAGGCCATCCCCGCCCTTTTGGAGGTGGACGAGTACGGCTCCAACCTGCCACAGCCCGTCCCCGGGCGCAGCTCTTCGTCCTCCCCGGCTACCAGGAAGCCACGTGAGGGCCCCCTGCTGGTGGACTCGGTGGAGTTTGGGGGGCGGCCGGTTGGCTCGAGCATCACCGCGGCGGATTCCCCCTCCTGGGCGCATCCTCTTCTCCAGGCGGCGCCACTCCCTGCTCCTCTCCTCCGGTCGGCTCGGCGGCATCCATTACCACTCGTAGGGGTTGTGTTGGCTGCTCGGGCTAGGTCAGTCTCCCCGCGCCAGTTGGGGACTGCTTTGGGGGAGAGTCCTTCCTAGACAACCTCATGCCCGTGGATTAGTGCGTGACGGCCTTCGAATGCATTCGCGACGAGATGATCAAGTCACCGGCCAAGTCGACGTTCTTCGAGGCGCGAGAAGGGGTGGCAGTTGGGGTCGTGGAGGAGGTTCCGGCGCGAGCATCGAGCTCCCCGGCTTGTCCGGTCCAAGCGTCACGCGGCAGCAAGTGGATCGCGACATCTAAGGCCTCCAACATGATGGACAAGGCTATGGCGCTCAAGGCTTCCAAGGAGCTGCAAGGTATGTCATCCAAACCTATCACCCGATCCATGTCCTCTTTCAAATTTCTTGCCTTTGCCTCGGATACGCATCTGTTGAGAGTGGTGAAGGACAGCAATATCATCCTCGGCTTGGAGGATAAATCCCCTCTCGAGGTGCCGGCATGCTTCCGGGCCTAGGAGGGTGCCCAAGCCTCCATTGTAGAGGCCATTGCTAGGTGGGACATCACACGGACGATGGCGGTAGAGGCCTAGGCTCTCGACGCCGTTGACACTGCCAAGGAGACGGCACAGTCGATGGGGCGAGGGGCTTCGGGCAGAAGGCGTGGCCGTGGCCATGGGCGAGGCCACGGAACGGGTCGTGATAGGGGACGTGGCCATTCCTGCTCGTCCCCTGAGGGGGTGATCCAACACACTGATGGGGCGGGAGCCCGATCCCCCTCGGTTGAGCAATGAATGGCTTAGTATAGAACATGCGAGGTTTTGGTCAAAGGGACCGGTGGCGTCTTTTTGTAGTTTTTGCAAAGAAAGAACAAAGAAGAACTTTGTGGGGGCTACAGGAGACTATCTGAGCATCTTTTGCTCAGTGGGAGCTTGACTCGCTTGCAGGAGCATCCCCCTTCCATTGGGAATGGTTACCGGCTAATGGTTGGTCCGGCGGGATTCTCCTAGGGGTGAACAATGAGACTTTCTAGGTGGAATCGCTTTCTAGGGGGGAGTTTTTCGACGCGGTAGAGGTGGATCAACGGAATATTAACCGCCGATGGGAATTAGTGGTGGTTTACGGCCCGGCTGACCATGCTCGATCATGGGAGTTCCCGATGGAGTTATATATGAAAATCTCTTCCTCATTCCTTCCCATCATCATTGCGGGAGATTTTAACCTCATTCGTTCTGCGGAGGACAAGATTAATAGGTTGGTGAATGACCAGAACCTAGTGGATACTTTAATGGGTGGGTGGCGGACTTGGCGCTCAGTGAACTACAAAGATGTGGGGCAAATTTTACCTGGACCAATAACCAAGATATCCCGATCCGGTACGTCCTTGACGACATATTTGTCTCCATTGAATGGGAGGCCTTGTTCCCCGCTTGCTCTCTTGTGGCCGAGACCTTTTTGGGTTCGGATCACTGTCCTCTCATTTTGCACTCTAGCGAGAGACGGCGTAGTATCCCGTGGCGCTCCTTCTTCAAGAAGCAGTGGTTGTCTCATCCACGTTTCTATGAGAGGGTGTGCCACATGTGGGTCCAGGCTCGGGCATAGCAACCCCACCGCTACGGCCCCTTGTGTGATAGCCTGGATGAGTGGCAGCACTGCATTAGACGTGCATGGTATCATCTGCGTGGATGGGGGGCAAATATTGGGAGCGAGATGGTTCATCACAAGGAGCACCTTCTCGAGGAAATTAAGGGCCTAGACGTGAGAGCTGATTCCATAGGGCTCTCTAGTGGCGCGTGGGATCAAAGATACGCGATTGAGGAAGAGATGGTCTTCGTGTTATCATGTGAGGAGATGTATTGGCAGCAACGCGGCCAACAAAAGTGGGTCCTAAAGGTGATGCGTGCACGGAATTCTTCCATGCAATCGCTAATGGTCGCAGACAGAGATGTACGATCCATATTTTGAGAGAGGGGAACGCCACATTTACTTCTGAGAGGGAACTTCGGACGCATATTGATGGTTTCTACAGAGATCTTTTTGGTTCGGTGTCGGGTGGGGAGGCAACTTTAGGGCCTGATATGTGGGGGGCGATCGGCAGGTTCTCCGAGGCATATAACCTCGTTCTTATCTGCCCTTTTACTCTTGAAGAGGTGACACTAAATCTGAATGACATGAAGACCAATACGGCGCCTGGCCCGGATGGTTTTCCTGTGACCTTCTACAAGAAATTATGGAATGTGGTTGGCCCCCAGTTTTTTAACCTGGTTCATGAGTTTACGTTGGGGCGTATAGACATTAAGCATCTCAACTATGGGGTTGTGGCGTTGTTACCTAAAATCCAAGGGGCGGATAAATCCGGCAACTCAGACCCATCAAGTTAATTAATCTGAGTTTTCTGTTGTTGGCCAAGGTGTTCGCTTCCCGCCTTTTGCCGGTGGCTCATAAAAATATCGACCCAAACCAAACGGCCTTCATGTGCGAGATAAGCATTCTTGATGGGATTGCGGTGCTTCATGAGGTGCTTCACAATATTAAGGTCACAAAAGAAGAGGTGTTCATTCTCAAAATTGACTTTGAAAAGGCGTATGATTGAGTGCGATGGGAGTTTCTTGAGGAAGCCCTTAGGGCTAAGGGTTTTGACCCGACGTGGGTTAGTTGGATTCGCCAATTGGTTCAAGGGAGTCAGACGGCCATAAGCGTCAACGGCGAGGTGGGCGCGTTTTTCCTAAATAAAAGAGGGGTGAGACAAGGGGATCCGACATCACCTCTACTGTTCAATATTCTGGCTGATGCGCTTGCCGCGATCCTGGATCATGCCAAGACCACGGGAAATATTTCGGGAGTCGCGACGGGCATCATTCCTGGAGGTATCACTCACCTGCAATACGTCGATGACACACTCATCTTCATTAGGAACTCTGAGAGGGAGATCACGAATCTGAAATTTCTACTTATGTGTTTCGAGGAGATGTCCGGGCTCAAAATTAAGTTCGCCAAGAGCGAAGAGATTGTCACTGGAGGAGATTTAAAATCTCAGCTGAGAGCTGCCCATATGATGAATTGTGAGCTGGGGTCCATTCTGATAAAATATCTCGGCATGCCAGTTTCTTCGCGGGCTATCACCATGGCAGACTTGCAACCTCTGGTGGATAAGGCTGAGGCCAGGGTGGAACCTTGGCAGGGAAAACTGTTGGCCTCGGGCGGCCGCTTGGTCCTAATAAACGATTTCCTGACGAATATCCCCATGTTCATCATGGGCTTTTACCTTCTCCAGGATGGGATTCATGAGAAACTGAATAAGGTGAGGTCAAGATTCTTCTCGGCCAAGGAGAACGGGAAACAAAAGTATCACATGGTTAGTTGGGATCAGATTTGCCAACCCAAGGAGGTTGGAGGTGTGGGGGTGATAAATACTAAGGTTATGAATTGGTGCCTCATGACCAAGTGGGCGTGGAGGATTCAAACGGGTACAAGTGGTTTATGGCACGATATCTTTAGGAGAAAGTATTTGGCCTAGGACGGTATAGACTTTAAAAGAAACATTAGGCTATCTCAATTTGCGAGGGACGTGCGAAAAGTGCAATTTCTTCTTCGGCTAGGGACAAAGTTTACCATCCACAACGGTTTGTCGATGTGTTTTTGGTTAGATAGGTGGTGCGGTGATGAACGTCTATGCCCTTATTTCCCGGCTTTGTTCGCGATATCATCCGAGCCTAATGCTAAGGTAGCCGAAGTGTGGCGACATGGGAGGTGGATACCCCGGTTCTGCCGCTCCCTAGGAGAGGAGGAAGGCACCGAATGGGAGGACCTTCTTACCAAGCTTAGCACGCACCGAGTGGACTCAGAGAGGGATGAAGTGATTTGGCGCCTTGAGCCATCAGGTAGATTTTCGACTCGCTCCCTTTATAGGGAGATTTTCTCCTCAAGGACCCCTTGCGACCTATCGGGGCTGTGAAGGGCCCGGATCCGAGCCAAAGTTAAGATCTTCATATGGCAGGTGGCTCGACAGCGGATGTGAGAACCTGGAATTTACTTCCAGACCCTCATGTGTATATTTGTCAACCCCAGCATCATTGTTGACAACATAGTGAAATGGTATCATTACACGATACATAAATTTATTTTATTACATATTGCCCCAAGGCATACATTGATAAATGTATCATGACATTTAATACAACCAGAAAACAGCGGAAAATACAATGCGTAGCGACTCCATCTCAGCCACAGGCAGTCGATGTAGTCCACGTGACCTCACTCCTACGGATCGCCATTATAGTCGTAGTCATCACCTTCATCTTCATGTAACTCTCTTGTCAACAAAAGTATTGCCATGAGTACATTACGTACTCAACATGCCTCCTTCAGAGAAGGTCCTAACAGCTACATGTGGCTTCAAAGGAAGGTTGTATGGCTCATTTGCATAAAAGCTAATTTTATTTAAAAAACAATAGCATTTGGATAAAAGCAGTTCTTGATGAAAACATGTTTAAATCCAGTGTAACTTTCATCAAAGTGAGGATCCTCGATCAACTCACACTAATCATAGGTTCCAATACTTGGGGCAAAGAGGGAATAAGCAAGACAGGTCCCGTATGTCAAGAAAGATTCATGTGTCGTCCATGACCGTGGACACGGCTATTCGAATAGTTTTACACTCTGTAGAGGTTATACACTTTACCCACACGATACAATCTCGTCTTGATGCCACGAGTGGCCACTGGTCTGGTACACCATTTGGTATACCGACAGGGAGATTGTGACGAGGTCTTTGGACTAGTTACCCCAAAGATGTGACATGCCCACTGGGTCTGGCGCACGGAAGTGAGAGTACATCCTCAAACCGGTCCCCCCATCTGTGCTGAGGATACTCCTCGCAAGGCAGCTATCCCATCTGTGGTACGGCGACTTCGACACCTAAGGCTCACTAGCTTACTTGACCAAGCAAGTGCCCATATAGCATGTGGTTGTACTGTTTACACAATCTTCAAATCCAAGACTTATTAGGCCTCACGTGGCACGGACGACTGATTTCTCCCTTCACCTTGGGCAGCCAATCGCTCCTTCAATCCTTGATTCAGCTGACGCCCGCACCAGTATTCGGATGGTAAGTTTCACCCATAGTAGAAGAGGATAGAGAAGGTCACCAAGGCCAACTGGCCAGCTCAGCTATAAGTTTCAAGTGTCAATGACTCAAAGTTTATTCAACAAGAACCTATAGGGTAATAAGCATGGCTAAGCATTTCTACTCTACCAGATTACTATATACTTCTACTCAGGTGTCAAATGGATAGGCGACAAGCGAATCAAGGTAGTGTGTCAATCGAAACGCTAGATACAAGATTATAAACACGCATGGTGTAACTATAAAACTCAATGCAATTTATAAAACATAGGATAAGTATGATCAAAGAAGGAGGCATGCCTTCATTGTTGAGCCCTTCTTTAATAACCTGTTTGTGTCCATGTCCAGCATCGTCACTCCCTACTCGTAGTAACGATAGCAATAGACAATCAATAAATACCAAAGCAATAACAAATCATAATAACATCCAAAACAAATTAAGAGTGGATGTATAGCAAGATATTGATCGGATGGAGATTCCAAAATGAAGTATCATGATAGCGAAGGTGAGATATATGATTCAACGAAGTGATACGGTTAGGTTGACACTGCTAATTAAGGAAGGCTTGACGATCAAGACTAACGTTGTGATACAGATTAAAATAAAATAGGATCCACTCCCTTATGACAAACCAATACTAACGACCACTGGCAATTATATTATCACCACATGATCAAAACAATAAAGCATGATGTGCACACTAACTGTATGATCAAACAATTCTATTAACATGATATATGACTCATCCTAAGCATGGGATGAACTATTGCATCAAGTATAAAACACTAACATGTGACAAGGGCAATCACCTTTAAGAAGCACAAGGACTAAGTACACTACTATAACACATGGAGCATAATAAGACATGAAATATCACTATCATGACAAGATATATAGGCTTAAGAATACAATAATGTAATAGATAGATAAGTAAATATACTGACTAATCATGGTGGATGATCACATGAGATACCACACTAGGCTACCAATAGAATACAATTCGTAACTATGAGATAACTTAGTTGATATCAACTATCATGAAGATCAAGCATGGCACTAGCATGCAATCTCACATTCTAGTCATGACATGTAAGAACACGAAATCATGAAATAAGCACAACCCTGTAATGTTAGTTAATACAGATAAGCACGTTCATAAATAGTAATGAGCATGTAGGCAAGTAAGCAACTAGCTCATGTATCATACAACGCGAATAATATGATGGCAATGCATTTCTATCAAGTATGACCTACACTTAATAAATAAATAGATATACAACTAGGCATCATACAAGACGTGAGTTGATACACACATGCAATACTCTAGTTATACAATCACAACAACATGGCATGATGTTGACAAAATAAGGATGAACTCCACGTAATAAAAATACATGAGACCGCAAAATATTGTCAGGTATATCTACCATGCAAAGGCTAACCATATTTATGAACATGCAATATAATTAGTAATCATATAACATGTGATAGACATACAACCAAAACATGCATTCTACTTTGAGTAACGACAAACATGACATGGCAGTCCACTAAGCATGCATAGCTACCGTCCTAGGTAAATAAAACACTTAAGGATAAACAACAAGAAGTAATAACTTTCTATGCCGCAAGATTAAACTATGTACATGAATACATATTAAAACATGGCATAAGGGAACCAACCATGCAATCTTTTCTAAAAATCATTCTCCAAATAAGGTACAAGCACTCAAACATTATTAGTGAAATATCGCACAATACAATGACGTGTCACACAACTTAGGAAATTATGAAAGTGGCATTAACCGAGCTGTGACACGTAATCTAAATGCTAATAATAGTCCTACAACAAGCAACTCATGTCAAGCATGACCATGTTCTAAGTTAAAATGTCATTTTATTACACCAAGCATACAACAAAAATTATATGTCGCACAATTAAAATAAACATCAATCTAGAACATGACGTCACATCAAAACTATTCAACATCCATGTGATAGACATTCTTGACAAAGATATATATAACACATCTAAGTATCTTCATGCTAAACAATATAATCAAACATGAAATATTGCACAAATAAATCAAGCAATACCTAAAACAAATCTGAAGAATTATAAACATGGCAAACATTTACTAAAATTTATACGCACACATACAATAAGTCTCAAGCATTACCAAAATAGTAATAATAAGATTATTCTAACGATCATCCAAATTAATTAAAATAATAACACCCATCAAGCATGTATGAACATTGATAATCCGTTACACTGAATCAACATCTACACATGAAAATATTTCACAAGAACTAGTACACGGACATATAATACTACTACATGATGCACGCAATTATCTAGATGAAAAACTAAAAAACTATTCTGAATAATTTAAATGTACACTCAAATCCATCGAGTGAAATATAAGATACTCTTAAAATTATGATATAATACAAGATGACTCCTAACCATGATATCACATATATATAAATAATATATTATCACAAAAGCTAATGGGACAAAGATAACCCACTTTGATTTTAACAAAAAAAACTATACTAAATACACAATACAACCTACATATGAACATGAACATGACAATCCAACTCAACCGTCAAGTTCCTATGGCCTAAACAACCATTTCATATGTTGGCCACAAAGTCATCCAAGGGACAGAAAATAAAGACACAAACTAATGCCTTCTACTGGACTTGGTTTTGGTTGCGCACGGCCAATGACTGTGATAGGTTGAAACATGATGTCTACGGGATACATCGGATAATGTCGAGTAAGCGTACAAAAGAAATTTGATAGAGGCTCACCGAGCGCCATTAATAGATACGACGAACTCGCTGAACAGTGTAGACGTACATGCGAAATTCTTCGTGTGAAGTGAACCGAACACGTTCTTTTTTTCCTGAATGGATTCACGACGTGACGGAGAAGCTCCGGGCGCAAGGGTTTGCGTCCAGATGCGCCAAGCCGCTAGGAACGAACAATGGCGTGCATGGATCACCATTGTTTCGGGAAGAGCTCTTGGGAGAACAGGGAAAGGAAGATGTCAGGGGTTGCTGCGGGAATGGAAGAGGAGCTCGGGGCGCACATATATATACTCACAGGTTGTGAAACTCTTAAGATCGATGCGAGTTATGGGAGGGATGTACGTTTAAGCTTCATGTACGCATGTAGGTGAATTGGGTGAAGGCGTGAGGAAGGAGAAGCGCTTGGGGTGCTGGGAGATAAAAAGTGGAGCAAAATAGGCAGAGAGAGAGAGAGAGGGAGGGGAATTAAAGGAGGCAAGGTGAATGGACGTGGTGGCTCTTTCTCTCCTTTAGCCAGGAACGAGAGAAGAAACTGTGACGAGAGGAAGAAGAGACATTGGCTTCCTTGTACTGGGCTAGTTCGGCCAGACAAGTGGCAAGGTGGCAGAGCAAAGGAAAAAAATGAGCTTGGTACAATTTGGTTAGGCGAAAGAAATAGACATAATGAGAAAAGGAAGAGGTAGGAAGGACTCGGAAATTCTGTCGAGAGTTTTGACAGAAAGAAAAATAAAACTGAAGATTTTTTATGGAAATCTAGAAAATAAATAAATCTTAATAAAACTCCAATGAACTTAGAAAAACAAGAAAAGGCAAAGGCACACAAAGTAATATACCGAAGAAGAGAAATAAAGCACGATCAAAAAAATAAACCTAAATTTTAATTTAGGTTCGCATTAGTTTAAATTAAATCATCCAAATCATAAATACACAATTTAATCTTTTGCAATCAATAAAATAAACGAAATTTTCTCGCCCTCATATTTGGAAAACTTTTTCTCAAACATTACGAGAATCGGGGTGTTACAGCGGATCCCTACTGGGGACCAAGTTCTTAAATGTCATGGACAAGGTGATGGCAAGTGTGTCTGGTGCCAGGATCCCGAGGATTGTGATCATATTCTCTTTCGATGTTCGATGGCTCGTTTCGTTTGGAGCGCTATCTGCGAGGTGACTGGGTCTACTTGGAATTCAAGTGGGTTCTCCTCATTCTATAGATTGGCCTTGGCCACGACTAGGAGAGATCGGCGGGTGGCTTGGATTGGCTAAGGCGCACTGGCCCGGGCCCCGTGGACCACAAGAAACAAAGCTCTGATTAAGGGATTCTTTATTCGACATCCGACTGATCTTCTATACAAAATGGTCTCTTTATTGCAGATGTGGAAGCTGTTGGCTCAGGCAGGAGATCGGGGGCTCGTGGAGGGTCTCGCCTTAAGACTTGGGGCAAAACTTGTTGAGCTTCGTAGAACTCTCTAAGACGTCCGGCTGGCCGTCGACGCATTATCTCGGCCTTTCAATGCTGTGTAGCCGCGTTATCGCTTACGGACTTGTACTCTTTTTCTTTTCTTTTTTGCTTTGTTGAACTATTGTTTTCTGGAGGTGCAAGGGCCTCAGTTTAAGGCCGGTCAAGCGCCTCTTTCTAAGAACTGTCTGTACAAAGTGGTTCAAAGTACAATCATCTTCTTGACATGTTACATTGTTGACTATAAATAACATCGAAAATATGGGTGTGTGCTCATTTTATTTTGTATCATCTTGATGCTTTATTTTAAAACAATAAATCCATCTTTTGTCAAACAAAGATTACATCCAAAATTGAACAACTTTGGATGTAGCTGCTGGCTGTTTTTCTGCGTGGGAAACTTCGCAGGGCTTGCAGTTCGAACAGGGAAACTTGACTCCCCTTCCTATCGAGCTGGCAACTGTGGACTCTCCAGGTACGTAGTTGAGTATATCTCGCACCTCTGACTTTTCGATATTTTTCAGGTTTTTTTCTCCTACTTTTCCCTAGGAGACCAAGTGTTCTGGAGTTCAACTCCGTGTCTCACTTTGGGACACAACGACGGCGAGCAGGACAGTTAATTAGGAGCAAAATGCAGGATTATCTGCGAATGTTTTTTTGGAGGGTTTATCTTGTGATATGATTCGATCTCGGAGCTTGCTTGACTCAACGTTGGATGATCAGTCATGAGCTAGTACATCTCCTCTTCTGCTGCTGCTGGTTCTTCTTCTTGTCTTGAGAATATTATCTGTGCCTGGCTGCCATGAACCTTCCTTTGATCTGAAAAGTAAGCAGGAAACGGAAAATGTTCTCTCCTACTACGATCGACGTCATCTGCATATCAAATGGGCACCTAACGCCTATACGTCGAGCTGTTTTTCATTAATTTGCATGTTACACTTGTAACGGCATGCATGCATGCACTGGATCATCAGCCGAACATGCACAAATTCCTTGTCCCCACCCCACGAGCGAAAGCCAAAAGTATATCTTCATTGGAATTTCGAAAGATACCGTTCGTGCATTCGTCGCAATTTTCAGTCCACAATTCATACTCGAGTCTAGCAGCACCACTATTAATTTTTCCAAAGTGAACTGATGCGCTAGCTAGAAGCAGCATCGATTTGCATGCAGCATTTCTCCGGTCGAGTCACTGGAGTAGGTCAACGTGAGAGCAACAGTTTCATACGTGCACTGCACCACCGCGTAACGTAGGTCGATGCTGCATATACTCTCCGTGTCTTAAAATAACTGTCTCAACTTTATACTAGCTCTAATATAAATTTATACTAAGGTTAAAATACTTATTTTGAGACGAAGAAAGTACTTCTCAATCAATAATACTCCACGGCAAGAGAAAAAAAAGACCTAAAATTGATTATGTTTTGACCAGACTTATTCCCAAAAAAAGGAAAAAAGGGCAGACTATTTATTTATACTTCAAGGTTTAAAAAGAAAGGCAAGACTCATAGTACATCTAGGTCAGCTAAGAACTCCAGACTCTGAATCTGAGCATACATCAAGTCAAGCCCGATATTTAAACTCGACCCAAGAGCTTGACCGGCTGATACAAGTCAATGGCAAAATTTGCCCGCAACTGGTACTGGTAGTGCCCAACAGAAACGGCACACAACAGCTACTACGTACTTCCCTGTCAAACTTGCTAAACAATATTTGGGGCAACACGGAATGTTTCATACCAGAAGTAATACGATTAGTCAGTGAACTTACGTACTTTGCATGACGGCATGCATGACGCAAAGCTATATATAGGAACAACCCAACGTACGTATGAACTTACTCTAATTACAGTTTTTTTTTTGTTTTAGAAAAAATATAGTTTTTTTTTTGCGGGTTACTCTGATTACAGCTAGCAACAGCAATACACGTTCTCCCGCAAAAAACAAAAAAAAAACAGCAATACACGTTTGATGCCGTCTCCGGTCTCTCATTGGAGGCGGGTAATTAGGTGGGGTCATGTAGTCAAGTACTCTACTTAATTTCTCCCTTGATTTTGTAATAACCCTATTTCTGTGAAGACATGTAAAATTCGAGGATTGGCAACAACTATATATACATAATCAAATATAATGTGTTCTAGGAGTATTTTTAATTTTGGTTTACGTGTTATGAATCTAAATATTTATATTTCACACAATCAAATATCATTAAAATAGATTGCAACCAATTCCCGCAGCAGCATGCGGGGTATCATCTACACCCTCCGTTCCTAAATATAAGTCTTTCTAGAGGTTTCACTAATAAACTACATACGGATGTATATAGACACATTTTAGAGTATAGATTCACTTATTTTGTTTCGTATATAGACCACTAGTGAAATCTCTTAAAAGACTTATATTTAGGAATGGAGGAAGTACTTCCTCTGTTCCTAAATACTTGTTGTTCAGGAGAAGAACAACAAATATTGTGATACAAAGGGAATAGTTGATAACATGACAAAGGGGAGAAATAGACAAGCCATTAGTAATGCATCTTGTGGCTAGCAAGAAATTCGACAAAATATTACACCTACCATACAATTCATATGTTTTCTCCCCTCTAGCGTGTGTCCCATTGCAGAATCCAAAATGTCCTTGGTGCATATTACCCGAAAGAACATAAATGGGTAAAGAGATCTTAGTAAAACATCAAAGGAAAATCAAATGATTCTTGTTATCAGCAAAATTAGAAAGAAAGTATTTTTTTTCTCAGCATTCAATGTACCGAGAAATGGTAGTGCTATTTTCAGTTGCCAAATAGCAATATACTCCCTCTGTTTCTAAATATAAGACCTTTTAATTTTTTTACTACAGACTAAATATAGAGTAAAATGAGTAAATCTACACTCTAAAATATGAATACATACATCCGCATATATTTTGTAGTGAAATCTTTAAAAGGTCTTATATTTAGGAACTCAGGGAGCAAGTCTCAACCACCTAAATTTTGTGCATTGCTTATGTATTCTATTACTACATCCGTCCAAGTTTATAGGATATGCGCGTAGTTTTAGGTTGTCAATTTAACTAGCTAAATATATATTATATACGATAAAAATTACATATTCAGAAACTACATTCCAGCATGAATGGTATATTATTTATTACATATACTACATATTTAAATAGTTAAATTAACAATCTAGAACTACGCGCATGCCTTATACGCCGACGGAGGGGGAGTATCATTTTAAGAAAATTTATACTTGATTGTCTATTTAACTAGCTAAATATATATTATATACGATAAAAATTACATATTCAGAAACTACATCCCAGCATGAATCTAATGATATATTATTTATTACATATAATACATATTTAAGTAGTTAAATTAACAACCTAAAACTACGCGAATGCTATACGCCCGACGGAGGAAGTATCATTTTAAGAAAATTCATACTTGAAATTTTCACTATGTATGATTATATAGTTTATTCAGGAAATAGTTCACTATCTATCTATTATAGCATTATAAAAGAAAAGCACAATATGACGCATAAACATATAGGTATATTAGAATTTAAAATTTCATTTATTTGGCGGACGAGGTCTTCATTAGCATACCACAATCGGCTACGTAACGATACCTAAAAAGATTATGCCTGTCATATCCTCCTCACTGCTAGCAAAGATAATATGATCAAAACTCCCGAACTGATCGCATACTTTTACATTTTCATGCATATTGTGTCTAAATCTAACATAAATTGTTAGATCAACATATGCATAATACTAGTATATAAATTTTTGGACAGCCTAAGAATGTTTTGCAATGAAGAGGCTAATGGACCGACCAAGAGGTGGGTTTCATAAGTCCAAAATCGATATTGTATACTCTTTTTTTAAAACCAAGGTAAAAAATCTGCCTCATTCATTAATTAAAAAAGAAAAAGAATTTATAGTGCATTACACGGCCTCACAATATAACCCGTTAGAAAAGATACAACATCACCAAAGAAAAATAGGATGACTCTCGTGGCATGATGACACTTAGAGCAACTCTAGCAGACCCCGCATCCTGTCCCGACCCGGAAAATAACCGCCAAAATGCGGGTCGGGGCCGAAAAACCTGCCCATCAGACCCTGCATCCCGCCCCGCTCCGCAAATATTTTTACGGGGCGCGGCAAAATCTCGGCCCCAACCCGCGTATTCGCGGGTTTTCCCCTCGTCGTTGCGGGGTCTAAAAAGGGAGGCGTGATACTTTTGTGACACATAAAATGTTTGGCAGAAGATGATGTCCTTTCGTCGCAAAAAAAAAGAAGATGATGTCCTTGTATTTGCAGGGGCTACAATGCTAGCTGCTCAACAAATGTGAATGACATTTAAGGTATCATAAAAATAGCGTAACAGACAAGTTTTACACAATTATGAATTATCCCACAAATATGAAATCGTATAGGACAAATGCTACATACTAGTAATGTTTTATCACAAAAATATGTATTGACAAGTTTGCAGGAACATATTATACATTCACCGTGCAAAAAGAAAGAACATATTATCCATTCCCTGACAGCGGGATCTCCAACGGGTCGCCCTTTCACGCGTAGACAAGACGACACTACAGTTTTTGCAGTACTGTACATAAATACCAATAAATCAATAAATCTTGAGCTGCACAAGTCTTCTTGTGACTTGATGTACCACACCGATTCTGTGTCTGCTGATCAAAGCAACACATCATCATTATCATCATCTTTACTTGGTAAAACTTGAGGACCGGATATATTCTACGTAAAAGAATATCAAAAGTCTACTGCCTTTACCCGCCCTGAACAAGAGACCAAAGACGGCGCCGCCGACATTTCGCGCCGGTCCGTCGTCGTCGTCGTCCTCAGTGCACGCACTCAAGCACGGTGCTCGGCGGCGCACCGAGACGACCGAGCGGCGAGCCAGGCATGTCAACGCTGCCACCGGCGTCGAGCCGGACGCGCATGTCCATGGCCTTGCTGATGTAGAGCTGCTTGACGTTGCCACCCTGGTTCTTGAGCAGCCGCAGAATGCTGCGCTTGGCGTTGGCGCGAAAGGGGCAGTGCGAACTGAGGAAGCCGTCCACGAGGTGGATGTACGCCTCCAGGTCGTGGCAGCAGGCGGCGTCGGCGTCGGGGCGGAGGTACGGGGACGCGCGGCTGTCAAGGCGGAGCTCGCGGCCGACGTCAGCGTACCACCGGCCGCCGGGGCGCGGCGGGAGCTGCGGCACGACGTCGTGCGCGTTCACCACGCGGAGCACTCGCGCGCCCCGGGCCTCCACGCGCTCCGCGAACGCGTGGTTCCCCACCCTCGGCCCGCCGAACGAAAACACCGCCACGGGCGTCGGTGCGCCGCCGTGGCCCGCGAGCTCGTCTGCGATCAGCACCGCCAGCGCCGCCCCCAGGCTATGGCCCGTCACCGTGATGCTCACCTCCTCTCCCTCATACTTTTTGAGAAGTCTGCGCACTTCGGTGACGACCATCTCTGACAAGC
The DNA here is from genome assembly GCF_904849725.1 of Hordeum vulgare subsp. vulgare. Taxonomy (NCBI): domain Eukaryota; kingdom Viridiplantae; phylum Streptophyta; class Magnoliopsida; order Poales; family Poaceae; genus Hordeum; species Hordeum vulgare. The sequence continues at coordinate 398,874,535 of NC_058524.1, read as the reverse complement.
TCGGCGAACCGTCGCCGGCTGTCTTGTAAAGGTTCCGGAACCCGCACTCCACCTTTGGGTCGGAGGCGGAGACCGGCGAAGCTGCGGCGTCTACCGCTTCGGTTGCCGGGACGAGGCCGGCGCGGAAGTTCTCTGCCCACTCAAGGACCGTGCAGGTGCCACGGAGCGCGATGACGATGTCGCGCCGGCCCATACGTCGGACCTCGGCGGGGCTGTCGCACACAGCCACGTACCCGACGAGGCTCGTGCGCTGTGCGGCACACGGCGCGGCAAGCGCGAGCCAGGCCGGGAAGCCCACGGACGAGGTCGCGAACAGTGGCGCCGTTACGCGGTAGGCCGCGTCCTGGAGCGGGACGTGCACGGCGCCGGTGCCGTCGCCCGGCACGGCATCGGGCTGGGAAAGGAACGCGCCGTACGCGGCGTCGACGAACTCCCCGTAGCGGACGATCTCGCGGCGGAGGTCCGGGTGCAGCGGGTCAAGCAGGCCGCGCCAGCCGTCTTCTCCGTGCAGCCGCCGCCACGCCGCTGCGATGTCCCCACGCGGTGACGGCCCGTCGGGCGGCACGGGCTGGAACAAGCGCGGCGACAAGTCCACCTGCTCCTCCTTGGCCACGGCGAAGTCGCCCTTGGCTCGCTTGAAGAAGGACGGTAGCCGCAGCAGCGGCGCCTGCTGCCTCCTCCGTGCCGGCTGGACAGGCGCCGCGGCGGTCCCACTGCTCTCGACGGCACCGCGGTTTCGGAAGAGGTGCTCGAGGTTACCAAGGTGCACTCTGTTGCTCGGCGCCGCGACGGACGCTCTGGATGCGTGTGTGGCGCTCACCGCCGGGCGGTGCAGCGATGTTGGCGGCGCTGCGATGGAGGTCATGCAAGGCAAAAGTGGTGTCGATGCCAGCGGAGCGGCATACAGTAAGTCGGGTACGTACGTCCAAGATACGAAAGCCAGGAGGAAGAAGAGGCGATCGGAAGCGATGAGCTCACAACTAGCCTTTTATAGCGGGCAGCGGCGCGAGCCAAGTAGGCGTCAACGCGGAAACTTCGTTTGTTACGATGATCAGGATCGCTCACATCACCAAGTCATTATCAGTCCTGATTCTCAGCTACAATACGTCTTAGATTTTGACATAATTTCAAACACGCAACTAATTTGATCTTAACATTTGCTTAAAGTAGGCCATGCCCTGCCGAAACCGCTATGCAATATTTTCAGTGAGTTTTGATTGTAGGAAACCTGAGTGTTTGAACTAATAATATATGGAAAAACTGAAAATACACATTAGACATATCAGGTCGAGGCTTGGTGGGTTTAGCTGTGGTTTCTCCGCTGTTCGGGCCGCTTGTCTTTGCTTTGATACCATGTCAAGTGTTTTCATGTTTGCGTTCGTGCCTTGTGATGTATTCTTTTATGTATTTGTTTTATTTTATTTTATCAATAAAAAAATACGTAAATTTTACGTATTAGTGAAAAGTAAAATATATCAGGTCAAGGCATACATCGATGATTTGATGAGCGTTAGAGATGCCTAAGGTTTACGATCTAAGCACAAATTAATACGACTACGAGAGCAGCCGCATGTTGATTTGGGGTTGCTAACACATGGTTAGAATTTCATCCACTTTAGTAAAACGGATGTTAAACTGCTAATTGACTTACAAATCAATCTATGATTGAATGATAAGCATTATAATGAAATCTTAGACCATCAGGGTTTAAGTCCTGGACTTAACATCAATGCTTACATTTTTTTGAATTTATTTTATATTTTTTGATGATATGTATACAGTGGGAGAAGACATTTCGTAAATTATGAAGGTGTTTGTGACAACTGCGTCAATTTTTAATCTCAAAATGATGTATCGGTTTAATCTGTTCATAGGATAGAGTATGTACATACGTTCGTAGGACGTATGTATATAAATGCTGGTATTTGTACTGTGTTAAGCAGCGAAAACTGCTAATTAACTTACGTCTATGCTTATTGTAATCGAGACCGTTCCACCATGCACCTTTTTCTGTGATCTTGTGTAGATTCAGTAAACAGCGGTGGTTGTTATTTGTTAGACAGGGATTCATTCACTAGTCAAATTCTACTCAATTGCTTTTTAGAAGATGTAACCTAGCTGCTTGGCTACCAAGTCTCCATGTTCTTACAAGATCTCCTTTGCTAAATTCTATAGTACTTTTCGGTCCCTGTCTCCTGTGAATTTCTTGCTTACACGTCCATGGCACCTCCACCTTTCCAGCTAACGCGAGACAAGACCACCGCTCTTGGTTTTACTTTTCATAAATCTATAAACAAGAGGGATATTTGTCCTACGACATTAGGTAGTACTTCCTCCGTTGTACTCCCTCCGTTCCTAAATATATTCTTTTTAAAGTTTTATTATCGTCTACATACGAAACAAAATAAATGAATCTACACTCTAAGATATATCTATATACATCTTCTGTAATTTATAATGAAATCTTTTAAAAGTTTTATATTTAGGAACGGAGGGAGTATAATATAAGAGTGTTTTTAACATTATGCTAGTATTAAAAACTTTTTTATATTGTGAACAGAGGGAGTACCATTTAGTTCTACAAACCCTTTCCATTATATTTATCACCTTTCTTTTGAATTTTTTGTGTCAATACTTTACATTTTTTTAGGTGAATAATTTACATATTTTTGACTTGTAGGGAACTAGGAATGTGTCATATACCAATCACCAACCTTTGCATGGTTATATTGATATACCCTATGAATTTTTGGGTTAAATTGCCAAACATAAGGGCATTTTTGGTGGAGTCACACACGTGTTGTACTTGTGATCCTAAAATGCACGATTTAGTCCTATCTGATTCAATACCAAAATGATTAGGAAGTGCTCTGCAATTTACCCAAATAAAAACCATCTAACTAAAGCCTCGTCCACTCCTCATACCTTTTGTTTTGCAGTGCCCCTGCATTGAGGTGTAAAATGTAACTTGTTCTTTTTTCCCATTATGTTGAAATCAGATTTTAGTTGTATTGAATTGAATCTTTCATCATGTTTCATTCAAGATTTCAAGTAATGGAACCGAAAGTGTTAGAATTTAATGGGCTTGGTTCATCTACAAAATTCTGAAATCTTAAATGAGCCCATGAGTAAAATGGCAAATGGTGATGTGATGGTGTTAAAGTTTAGTCTCGTACCGTTAGTCGAGGAAGAGTTGGACCTTTTTATATAGTGAATTTTTGAGAAGAGAAAGAAAAAAACCACATGCGCGCTCGCCTCGTCTGGTCGGGCCGGTCGGCGCTTACGTGCGACATGCGTGTGAATGGTCCGCCGAATTCCGGTCCATTACCTTGCGCGGGCGCGACTTCCTTTTGCCATTTTATTTTTATGTCTTGCCAGGCAAGTTAATTATTTCTTGTTCGGTAAGTATACGACTTAGAAACCAAGTCGGTTTGAGATCGTGATCGCAACACGGTACCGACTCTGGTCCTTCTATATATATATTGCTTACCGTGGTCGGTCAAAGACACACCAAAAACACCTAGGGTTTTGCCTCGTCTCACAACTTGTGCCGCCATCGTAGTCTACCCCATCTCGAACGCCGACGTGCGAGAAAGCAAGTCTTCGAAACCGTTTGTCTTTGCGATCCTGCATCGGGAGATGACGAATTAGGTTTTTGAAAGCGCTCTGCGTGACTACTTAAATTCATAATCACGAGTCGTCTACCGTCCAAGTCGGGCGGTGCTACTCATCGTCGTCTCCATCGCCATCAACAACAGATCATCGCCAACATCGTCATCGACACCGTCGCTCCTGCAACAGCTAACGAATAATATGTTATTAGTAATCTGTTAATGTTTCTCTTTATAGTAGCTACTTCGCGTGCGGTGATGACTTGCATGTTTTGTTGCTCTTCTAGATTGCTAGAGTATTACATGCTATTATCTGTTCTAGTCCCGAATTATTTATTGAAATTAATCATGAACTTGCCTATTCTTACGACAGAAAGGTCGATCTCCGCTCCTTATTGGTCTGCAAAAACATCAAACTATTTTATTTAATACTCTCTTCATCCTAAAATAAATGTCGTTAATTTAATATAAAATTATATTACCTTTGTACTAAATCATCGACAATTATTTTAGGATAGAGAGAGTATAATTAATTTCATAGTTGGATGGACAAGTCGATACATGACAGACTTTTCCCTTATGAGATAGAGTAGCTGTCTATTGATAACTTTTCATTCGCTAACACGTTGCATCATCATTGCCAATGTTACTATAATATTTTGCTTCCACATTTTATTGTTGAATAAAATGCATCCAAGGTTCGTCTTCTACCATATGTTTTTTACTTGATCCATCTACAAGAGAAACATGTCTCACATTTTTGGGTCTCGGTTATGGAATATGAGAAAGGTGTAACAGCACCCAGGTGCCTAGGTATCCTCTATGAATAGTAAAATTAAAAAAAATAGAAAAAAAAGTTTAAAAAAATCTGAAACTTTGCAACATATAAGATGGTCAAACTTTGTAAGTTCTTACAAGTTTTGATGCCAATATATCATGTAGAGAAAGGTGTACGAACAAGTTTCAGATTTCAGTGCTAAAAGAGCTCAAAATTTGAAGTACTAAAAAGTTTTTCCTCCATAGAGCTCCTCAAATGTTTTTTGGCACGAAAACTTGCAAGCACCTAGAAAGTTTGATCATCTTTGATCTTGCAAAGTTCCATATTTTTTTTAATTTTTTCTATTTATTTTGATGTTACTGTTCATAGAGGGTGCCTAGGCACCCGGGTGCTGAAAAACCACTTTCTATGAAATATTCATTTATTTCTGATATTTTTTGTACTAACCTGATTGAAGATGAATAGATAGGGAGTACCCCCCCCCCCACCCCTCTCCCCAAGATTGTTTTCTATCTATTTGACATTTTTGACTTTGTAGAAATGTTATCACATTTGACAACAAGGTTTTTTTTTTTGCACAAGGTTTAATTTGTTTTGACTCCACAATAAATCTTGGTTCCATATGCATCCTCAATGCAAAGAGCACGATAATAAAATTCTTCCGGTAATGGTCTTGGAAAAAAAGAGAGACTTGTTCGTATACTCTTAAGCTAGTCTTTGGTTGCATCTGATTACTAAGAGAAGAGTAGTAAGACTTCGAACTATGCCTATAGTCGTAGGGACTGTTCACATGGATCTGGTCCTAGACAAATATACACAAGTAATATTCTTGTCTACACAAGGAGACATTTGTAAGGCATACACGTACTAGTCCACTCAACGATCGAGCTGCTGGAATTGGTCATGTAATTAAAAAAGGGTTTGATTCAAGCCTAGCTAGCAGCCATGCAACTTTTATAATATAAGCGTAGGTGGGAATGACAGAGTTTTAAGGTACGCGTATTCTGCGATATACTAACTTAATTAGGTCAATGCTGCTACTGTGTTTGCTGGATTCAGCTTAGGCTGCGTTTGGAATCGATATAAATAAATACAATGTATATTTTTTCTCCGGGCTTTACTTACAGGCCAAGAGCAATTTGTAGGTGTAAACAAAAACGACGAACAATGACCTGTAATTTTTACAAGGATATTCAAAGTGGAAACCACGTTCCAAACAGGGCCTTATTTAGATTCATGCTCATGCTTCTAGTAATCCAGTTCAACTAGGTATTTGTCTATGACGCCTCCTATCGATCAACGGGCTGATTTTCTGGGAAATCAGTCGGGTCAGTAACCGTCTGATCTTGCTGATCTGCTTGCAGTATGACCATTGGATTTGGTCGTTTCCATGCCACTGCAATACATAGACGCGGAGGTGGCTCCTCTCGCTACACAACACAACGAAACACAACAAACGCCCGCTTCGCCGCATGCGCTGTTGGAGCCGCACATGCTTCATTGCAGCATCGCCACCACGATTCGACATGGCAGCACCCACCTCGCAGAATTGCCGGTGAAGCGCCAGCCACAATATGGTCATTCTTCAATGCAGCGTCGCCGCCTCGACTCGTCGCGCCCTCGCAACAGCTCCCTCCTTGATGGTGAAGCGCCCATCACGACATGGTCGACACTTCATTGCAACGAGGTCGCCTTGAATCGTCGCGCCCTCGAAGGAGCGCGGCCGACGAAGCGTCGGCCACCACATGGTCGGCGCTTCGATGCAGCATCTCCACCTTGACTCGTTGCGCCAACGGAGCAGCGTGGCTGTCCTCGACTTGTCGCATCACCACAACAACACTGTCGGCGAGTGGCACCTGTTTCCCCATGCATGCTGCGTTGCAGCAGTACGACAAGTGGCATTGCCTCCGGCCTTCTCCGTCGTGCTGCGTTGTAGCACCACCGGCGGTGAGTTTACGTTGCCCCCGCTTGCGGGAATGGTTGTATTACATCTGCCAGTTTGCAACACCGCAGTGGTGGCGCGCAAGCAACAAATGCCCCCGCATGCAGTGTACCAGCACCCCCTCCTTTCTTCTCCCTGTATGCATCAACACCCTCTGTTGCGCGTGATGGTCCCTGGTCGGAGGGGTCACAGCTCCGCCATGGAAGACATAGAGAAAGGTTGTGTGCCCGAATACAAGAGGTAGAGGTAGAGGATGGACTGAAGGAAATAAATGAATGGACGGCGTCTAAAAGGCAAAAGAGGTGCACACAGGGACACATGGCGTATGTTGGAGACGGCATACGCCGTGTTAAAATCAGTCAGACAATTTTAATACTTTTCCTTTGTCTATTGCCTCTGAATTCTCCTGCCTTGGATGGCAGCCCCGAGCCTCCCTCTATTGCCTTCGAATTCCAGTGCCTTGGATAGAAGCCCCGAGCCTCCCCCCTTCCCGGCGGCCACAAATCCATTCATTATGGCCCGCCAACTGTCCTCTGCTTCCTGTAACACCTTGTGTCCGTGCGGTGCACCGCTTCTGCCCCATGGTCATCGCGAGCTCGTCGTCCATCGTCCTCTCTAGCCCCATCATTATCACTTGCTGCAAGGGTAGCGTGGCCAGATCCAGCCTCCATTTTGTGAATCCTGTTGTAGGGCGAGTCGTTCATTGTCGGGCAGGGGCACGATGATACGTCTCAAACGTATCTGTTGGGATCGTAGTAGTAATTCAAAATTTTCCTACGAAACACCAAGATCAAACTAGGAGAAACCAGCAACGAGAAAGGTAGAACATCTTCATACCGTTGAAGATCGCAAAGAGGAAGCGTTACTACAAACGCAGTTGATGGAGTCGTACTCACGGTGATCCGATCCAAACATCGAACGCTCGATGTCTCCACCTTCAACACACCTACAACCCGGGGACGTCTCCTCCTTCTTGATCCAGCAAGGAGGGAGGAGAAGTTGAGGGAGAAATCCGGCAGCACGACGGCGTGGTGGCGATGGAGTTCGTGGCTTTCCGACAGGGCTTCGCGAAGCACCGCAGATGAGGAGAGGTGAAGAGGTAGGGATGCACCGAGGGAGAGAGAGACGTGTGTTTGCATCCCTCCCAAAGCCTACAATATATATAGGAGGGAGGGAGAGGGGGTGCAGCCACCCTAAGGTTTCCCTAGGTGGTGCGGCACCCAAGATGGAGGAGGGGGCAGCGCCCTAGGGGGTGGCTTGCCACCCAAGGCAGCCACCACGCCTAGGGTTTGGCCTCCTTGTGCACCTTGGGCCTCCTCCTTGGCTCGCACCAGCCCACCAAGGGCTGGTTGCCTTCTCCTTTCAGCCCATGTAGCCCTCCGGGACAGGTGGACCTTCCCGGTAACCTTTCGGTGGTCCCGGTACAATACCGATAAACCCCGAAACTTTTCCAGCGACCGAAACTGGACTTCCCATATATAAATCTTTACCTCCGGACCATTCCGGAACTCCTCGTGATGTCCGGGGTCTCATCCGGGAGTCCGAACAACCTTTAGTAACCACATATACAATTCCCATAACAAATGTAGCGTCACCGAACCTTAAGTGTGTAGACCCTACAGGTTCGGGAACCATGCAGACATGACCGAGACATCTCTCCGACCAATAACCAACAGCGGGATCTGGATACCCATGTTGGATCCCACATGTTTCATGATGATCTCATCGGATGAACCACGATGTCCAGGATTCACTTAATCCCATATGCAATTCCCTTTATCTATCGGTATGACACTTGCCCGAGATTCGATAGTCGGTATCCCTATACCTTGTTCATTCTCGTTATCAGCAAGTCTCTTTACTCGTTCAGTAACACATCACCCCGTGGCTAAATCCTTAGTCACATTGAGCTCATTATGATGATGCATTACCGAGTGGGCCCAGAGATACCTCTCCGTCACACGGAGCAACAAATCCCAGACTCGATTCGTAGCAACCCAACAGACACTTTCGGAGATACCCGTAGTGCACCTTTATAACCACCCAATTACGTTGTGACGTTTGATACACCCAAAACACTCCTACGGTATCCAGGCGTTGCACAATCTCATGGTCTAAGGAAATGACACTTGACATTATAAAATCTCTAGCAGACGAACTATACGATATTGTGCTATGCTTAGGATTGGGTCTTGTCCATCACATCATTCTCCTAATGATGTGACCCCGTTATCAATGACATCCAATGTCCATGATCAGGAAACCATGCCCATCTATTGATCAACGAGCTAGTGAACTAGAGGCTCACTAGGGACATGTTGTGGTCTATATATACACACATGTATTACGGTTTCCGATTAATACATTTATAGCATGAATAATAGACAATTATCATGAACAAGGAAATATAATAATAACCACTTTATTATTGCCTCTAGGGCATATTTCCAACAGTCTCCCACTTACACTAGAGTCAGTAATCTAGTTACACTGTGATGAATCGAACACCCATAGAGTTCTGGTGTTGATCATGTTTCGCTTGTGGAAGAGGTTTAGTCAATGGTTCTGCTACATTCAGATCTGTATATACTTTACAAATATCTATATCTCCATCCTGGATGTATCCACGAATGGAGTTGAAGCGACGCTTGATGTGCTTGGTCTTCTTGTGAAACCTTGGCTCCTTGGCAATGGCAATAGCTCGAGTGTTGTCACAGAAGAGAGTCATCGGGCCCGACGCACTGGGAATCACTCCTAGGTCGGTGATAAACTCCTTCATCCAGACTCCTTCCTGTGCTACTTCCAAAGCAGCTATGTACTCCGCTTCATATGTAGATGCCACCACGACGCTTTGCTTGCAACTGCACTAGCTGACTTCCCCACCATTCAAAATATGCACGTATCTGGTTTGTCACTTGGAATCATCTGGATCTGTGTCGAAGCTAGCATCGATGTAACCCTTTACGACGAGCTCTTCAGCACCTCCATAAACGAGAAACATATCTTTAGTCCTTTTCAGGTACTTAAGGATATTCTTGACCGCTGTCTAGTGATCCACTCCTGGATCACTTTGGTACCTCCCTACCAAACTTATGGCAAGGTTCACATCAGGTATGGTACACATCATGACATACATAATAGAGCCTATGGCTGAAGCATAGGGGACAGTACTAATCTTTTCTCTATCTTCTGCCATGGTCGGGCATTGAGCTGTGCTCAACCTCACCCCTTGTAATACAAGCAAGAGCCCCTTCTTGGCCTTATCCATATTGAACTTCTTCAATATCTTGTCAAGGTATGTGCTTTTGTGAAAGACCAATGATGCATCTCGATCTATCTCTATAGATCTTGATGCCTAATATGTAAGTAACTTCTCCAAGGTCCTTCATTGAAAAACACTTATTCAAGTAGGCCTTTATGCTTTCCAAAAGTTCTATATCATTTCCCATCAACAATATGTCATCCACATATAATATGAGAAATGCTACAACGCTCCCACTCACTTTCTTGTAAATACAGGCTTCTCTATAAGTCTGTACAAACCCAAACACTTTGATCAGCTCATCAAAGCGAATGCTCCAACTCCGAGATGCTTGCACCAGCCCATAGATGGAGCGCTGGAGCTTACATACCTTGTCAGCATTTTTAGGATCGATAAAACCTTTTGTCTGTATCATATACAATTCTTCCTTAAGAAAGCCGTTAAGGAATGTCGTTTTGACGTCCATTTGCCAGATCTCATAATCATAAAATACAGCAACTGCTAACATGATCCAGACGTACTTCAGCATCGCTACGGGTGAGAAAGTCTCATTGTAGTCAATTCCTTGAACTTGTCGATAACCCTTAGCGACAAGTCGAGCCTTAAAGATCCATTTATTTTCTATGTCTCGCCAATCATCGGGCAAGTCCACCAAATTCCATAGTTTGTTGTCATACATGGATCATATCTCGGATTTCATGGCTTCAAGCCATTTGTTGGAATCCGGGCCTGCCATCGCTTCTTCATAGTTCGAAGGTTCATTGTTGTCTAACAACATGATCTCCACGACAGTATTGCCGTACCACTCTGGTGCGGAACGTGTCCTTGTGGACCTTTGAGGTTTAGCAGCAACTTGATCCGAAGATTCATGATCATCATCATTAACTTCCTCTCTAGTCGGTGCAGGCACCACAGAAACGTTTTCCTACACTGCGCTACTCTCCGGTTCGAGAGGAGGTACAATTACATCATCAAGTTCTACTTTCCTCCAACTTACTTCTTTCGAGAGAAACTCTTTCTCTAGAAAGGATTCGTTCTTGGCAACAAAGATTTTGCCTTCGGATCTAAGATAGAAGGTATACCCAATAGTTTCCTTAGGGTATCCTATGAAGATGCATTTTTTCACTTGAAGTTTCTTCACATAAGCATCGCAACCCCAAACTTTTAGAAACGACAGCTTAGGTTTCTTTCCAAACCATAATTCATATGGTGTTGTCTCAATGGATTTAGACGGTGCCCTATTTAAATTGAATGCGGCAGTTTCCAATGCATATCTCCAAAATTATAGCGGTAAATCAGTAAGAGACATCATAGATCGCACCATATCTAATAGAGTGCGATTACGCCGTTCAGACACATCGTTACGCTGAGGTGTGCCAGGCGGCGTGAGTTGTGAAACAATTCCACATTTTCTTAAGTGCGTGCCAAACTCGTGACTCAAATATTCCCCTCCACGATGAGATCGTATGAACTTTATTTTCTTGTCACGTTGATTCTCCACCTCACTCTAAAATACCTTGAACCTTTCAAAGGTTTCAGACTTGTGTTTCATTAAGTAGACATACCCATATCTGCTTAAGTCATAAGTGAGGGTGAGAACATAACGATAGCCACCACGAGCCTCGACGCTCATTGGACCGCATACATCGGTATGTATTATTGTTGGAAATATGCCCTAGAGGCAACAATAAAATGGTTATTATCATATTTCCTTGTTCATGATAATTGTCTATTGTTCATGCTATAATTGTATTAACAGGAAACAGTAATACATGTGTGAATAAATAGATATCAATGTGTCCCTAGCAAGCCTCTAGTTGGCTAGCTCGCTAGTCAATAGATGATCATGGTTTCCTGGTCATGGGCATTAGATGTCATTGATAACGGGATCACATCATTGGGAGAATGATGTGATGGACAAGACCCAATCCTAAGCATAGCACTAGATCGTATTGTTCGTATGCTAAAGCTTATCTAATGTCAAGTGTCTTTTCCTTCGACCGTGAGATTGTGCAACTCCCGGATACCGTAGGAGTGCTTTGGGTGTATCAAACGTCCCAACGTAACTGGGTGACTATAAAGGTGCACTACGGGTACCTCTGAAAGTGTCTGTTGGGTTGGTACGAATCGAGATCGGGATTTGTCACTCCGCGTGACGGAGAGGTATCTCTGGGCCCACTCGGTAGAACATCATCATGAGCTCAATGTGACTAAGGAGTTAGTCACACGATGACGTGCTACGGAATGAGTAAAGAGACATACTGGTAACGAGATTGAACAAGGTATAGGTATACCGACGATCGGATCTCGGGCAAGTTCTATACCGACAGACAAAGGGAATTGTATACGGGATTGATTGAATCCTTGACATCGTGGTTCATCCGATGAGATCATCGTGGAGCAAGTGGGAGCCACCATGGGTATCCAGACCCCGCTGATGGTTATTGGCCGGAGAGGTGTCTCGGTCATGTCTCCCTTCCTCCCGAACCCGTAGGGTCTACACACTTAAGGTTCGATGATGCTAGGTTTATAGGGAATTGTTATACGAGGTTATCGAAATTGTTCAAAGTCCAGGATGAGATCCCAGACATCACGAGGAGCTCTGGAATGGTCCGGAGGTAAAGATTGATATATAGGACGGATGGTTTTGGACACCGGAAGTGTTTCGGGCGTCGCCGGTAACGTACTGGGACCACCGGGACCACCGGAGGTGGTCCCGGGGGTCCACCGGAAGGGGGCCACGACCCCGGGAGGCTAGATAGGCCAAGTGCGGGAGGGAACCAGCCCCTAGGTGGGCTGGTGCGCCCCCCACACTCAGCCCAAGGCGCACGAGGTGGAGAAGGGGGAAACCCTAGGCGCTGGTGGGCCTAAGGCCCACCTAGGGGTGCGCCACCCCCTCCCCATGCCCTGGCCACCGCACCTCCCATCTGGGGGGCTGCCGCACCACCTAGGGTGGGAACCCTAGGGGTGGCACCCCCCTCCCCTCCTCCTATATATAGTGGGGGTTTCGGGGCTGTTTGACACAATTTTCCCTCTCCCTCGGCGCAACCCTGCTCTTCTTTCTCCTCCTCTATGCCGGTGCTTGGCGAAGCCCTGCCGGGAGACCTCGCCTCTCCATCGACAGCATGCCATCGTGCTGCCGGAGATCTTCCCCAACCTCTCCTTCCTCCTTGCTGGATCAAGGTGCGGGAGATGTCACCGAACTGCACGTGTGTTGAAGGCGGAGGTGCCGTGGTTCGGCACTAGATCGGAATCACACCGCGATCTGAATCGCCGCGAGTACGACTCCATCAACCGCGTTCTAGCAATGCTTCCGCTTAACGATCTTCAAAGGTATGAAGATGCACTCACCCCTCTCTCGTTGCTGGTCTCTCCATAGGAAGATCTGAATATGCCTAGGAATTTTTTTGAATTTATGCTACGTTACCCAACAATTATTTCCAACAAGTTGCTTTCTCGCTCCATTGTTCCGGATAACAGAGTCTTAGTCATCTTGCCCGTGAGGCATGGTTCACACGTGTCAAATGATTCAAAATCAAGAGACTCCAAAAGTCCATCTGTATGGAGTTTCTTCATGTGTTTGACACCGATATGACCAAGGCGGTAGTGCCACAAGTATGTGGGACTATCATTATCAGCCTTACATCTTTTGTTACACACACTATGAATATGTGTAACATCATGTTCGAGATTCATTAAGAATAAACCATTGACCAGCGGGGCATGACCATAAAACATATCACTCATATAAATAGAACAACCATTATTCTCAGATTGAAATGAGTAGCCATCTCGTATTAAACGAGATCCAGAAACAATGTTCATGCTCAAAGCTGGTACTAAGTAACAATTATTGAGGTTTAAAACTAATCCCGCAGGTAGATGTAGAGGTAGCATGCCGACGGCGATCACATTGACCTTGGAACCATTCTCGACGCGCATCGTCAGCTCGTCCTTTGCGAGTCTCCGCTTATTTCGTAGTTCCTGTTTTGAGTTGGAAATGTGAGCAACAACACCGGTATCAAATACCCAGGAGCTACTACGAGCGCTGGTAAGGTACACATCAATAACATGTATATCATATATACCTTTGACGTTGCCGGCCTTCTTATCCGCTAAGTACTTGGGACAGTTCTGCTTCCAGTGACCGGCTCCCTTGCAGTAATAGCACTTAGTCTCGGGCTTGGGTCCATTCTTGCGCTTCTTCCCGGCAACCTTTTTACCGGGCGCGACAACTTATTTGCCGTACTTCTTGAAGTTAATTTTACCCTTGCCTTTCTTGAAACTGGTGGTCTTATTCACCATCAACACTTGATGTTCCTTCTTGATTTCCACCTCCGATGATCTCAGCATTGAGTATAACTCAGGAATGGTCTTTTCTATCCCTTGCATGTTATAATTCATCATGAAGCTCTTGTAGTTAGGTGGGAGCGACTAGAGGATTCTGTTAATAACCGCGTCATCCGGAAGATTAACTTCCACCTGAGACAGATGGGTGTGCAACCCAGACATTCCGAGTATGTGCTCACTGGCAGAACTATTTACCTCCATCTTACAACCGAAGAACTTGTTGGAGACCTCATATCTCTTGACCCGGGCATGAGCTTGGAAAACCAGTTTCAGCTCCTCAAACATCTCATATGCTCCATAATGCTCAAAACGCTTTTGGAGCCCTGGCTCTAAACTGTAAAGCATGTCGTACTGAACCAGAGAGTAGTCATCACTTCGCGACTGCCAGGTGTTCTGAACGTCCTGGGCTGCCGCGGGAATGGGAGGGTCACCTAGCGGTGCATCAAGGACATATTCCTTCTTGGAAGCAATGAGGATGAGCTTTAAATTACGAGCCTAGTCCGCATAGTTGCTACCATCGTCTTTCAGCTTGGTTTTCTCTAGGAACGCGTTGAAATAGAGGTTGACATGTGCGTTGGCCATTGGATCTACAATATTTGTAAAGACATTTTTAGACTAAGTTCATGATAATTAAGTACATCTAATCAAATTTATATAATGAACTCCCGCTTAGATTGACATCCCTCCTGTCATCAAAGTGATACAAGATCCATGTCGACTAGCCCGTGTTCGACACGTGAGATGGACTAGTCATCAATGGTGAACATCTCCATGTTGATCGTATCTCCATACGACTCATGTTCGACCTTTCGGTCTCTTGTGTTCCGAGGCCATGTCTGTACATGCAAGGCTCGTCAAGTCAACCTAAGTGTTTTGCGTGTGTAAATCTGGCTTACACCCGTTGTATGCGAACGTTAGAATCTATCACACCCGATCATCACATGGTGCTTCAAGACAACGATCCTTCGCAACGGTGCACACTTAGGGGGAACACTTTTCTTGAAATTTTAGTGAAGGGATCATCTTATTTACTACCACCGTTCTAAGAAAATAAGATATAGAAACATGATAAACATCACATGCAATCATATAGTGACATGATATGGCCATTATCATCTTGTGCCTTTCATCTCCATCTTCGGGCATGGCATGATCATTATTGTCACCGGCATGACACCATGATCTCCATCATCGTGTCTTCATGAAACTATCTCGCCAACTATTACTTCTACTACTATGGCTAACGGTTAGCAATGAAGTAAAGTAATCACATGGCGTTGCATCTCATACAATAAATTAAGGCAACTCCTATGGCTCCTACCGGTTGCCATACTCATCGACATGCAAGTCGGGAATCCTATTACAAGAACATGGTCAATATCATACATCACATATATAGCATCACATCCTTTTGGCCATATCACATCACATGGAATACCCTGCAAAAACAAGTTAGGCGTCCTCTAATTGTTGTTGCAAGTTTTATGTGGCTGATTTGGGTTTCTAGCAAGAACGCTTATTACCTACGCGACAGCCACAATGTTGATATGCCAATGCTATTTACCCTTCATAAGGCACCTTTTCATCAAATCCAATTCGACTAAAGTTGGAGAGACAGACACCCGCTAGCCACCTTATGCAACAAGTGCATGTCAGGCGGTGGAACCAGTCTCAGGTAAGCGTACGTTTAAAGTCGGTCCGAGCCGCTCCATCCTATAATACCGTCGAAAAAAGATTGGACTAGTAGTGGCAAGCAATTGACAAAATCTTCGCCCACAACTTTTGTGTTCTACTCGTGCATAGAATCTATGCATAGAACCTAGCTCGGATGCCACTGTTGGGGATCGTAGTAGTAATTAAAAAATTTCCTACGAATCACCAAGATCAAATTAGGAGAAACCAACAACAAGGGAGGTAGAGCATCTTCATACCATTGAAGATCACAAAGCAGTAGCGTTACTACGAACGCAGTTGATGGAGTCGTACTCGTGGCGATTTGATCCAAACACCGAACGCTCGGTGTCTCCGCGTTCAACACACCTACAGCCCGGGGACGTCTCCTCCTTCTTGATCCAGGAAGGAGGTAGGAGAAGTTGAGGGAGAACTTTGGAAGAACGACGGCGTGGTGGCGATGGAGTTCGTGGCTTTCCAGCAGGGCTTCGCCAAGCACCACGGATGAGGAGAGGTGGAGAGGTAGGGTTGCACCGAGGGAGAGAGAGACGTGTGTTTGCAGCCCTCCAAAAGCCTCCAATATATATAGAGGGAGGGAGAGGAGGTGCAGCCAACCTAGGGTTTCTCTAGGTGGTGCGGCAACCAAGATGGAGGAGGGGGCGGTGCCCTAGGGGGTGGCTTGCCACCCAAGGTAGCCTCCACGCCTAGGGTTTGGCCTCCTTGGCCTCCTTGTGCGCCTTGGGCCTCCTCCTTGGCTCGCACCAGACCACCAGGGGCTGGTTCCCTTCTCCTTTCAGCCCATGTAGCCCTCCGGTACACGTGGACCTTCCCGGTGGACCCCTTGTGTCGGTGCACTAGAGACTGGGGTCCCTTGTGCCCCAGACTTGTGCACGGGCATCAGCGACACCCCTGACAGCAGTGCACATGGAAGAACAGCAGGAAGGCGATCCAAGACCCACCAAGGCCATGCCCTTCCCTCTCTCCAGGGGCGTGGAGTATAAGGGCTCCAGATGCAAGGCTCCGGCAAGCCCTCCTTGCCTGGAAGATTCCCGAAGATTAGCAAGACCCCGGCAAGCCTCCCTTGCCGGGAAGGCTCGCACAGACTGGCGAGGCCCCCAGCAAGCCCTCCTTCCCGGGAAATTATTCAAGCCCCCGGCAAGCCCTCCTTGCCGGGAAGGTGACCAAGTCATCCGACACAGACTCCAGGCCAGCAGGCCCCTTCCACTCGCCAGGTGTCCTCCCCCGTTTCTACCACAATCCGACCGCTCCAGCACATCCTTCATGCGCTAGCGCAAGACCCAGGTGTCGATTCACCTAGGTACGTGTCGCGACCACCTTGTGGCAGGTCAGGGGTCAGACAAGGCATTTACTGCCCCTGACAGCACCGAAGAAGAAGAGCGGTGAACATTGTTCACTATGCACCCCGTGAGCGCACTGTTGGTGACCCCTTTGCTTATAAAAGGAGGCCCAAGGCTCATTCTCAGGGGTTGGACTTTTTGGGATCGGAGACTCCCTAATCACCTACTAAGATACTGTAGCAAATCACCCTACAGTAAGCACACAATACAAACTAAGCAGGAGTAGGGTTTTACGCGCCAAGCGGCCCGAACCTGGGTAAAAGACCTTGCCGGTGTTGATCGTCAGCTCCGCTCTCGACGCCATACCTCTCTCTCCATGCCGAACGATCAAGGTACTCCTCGAGTTTCCCATAGGTGTCGGTTTCCCCAACAACCGGTAACCTTTCGGTGGTCCCGGTACAATACCGATAAACAACGAAACTTTTCCGGCGACCGAAACTGGACTTCCCATATATAAATCTTTACCTCCGGACCATTCCGGAACTCCTCGTGATGTCCGGGATCTCATCCACGACTCCTAACAACCTTTGGTAATCACATATACAATTCCCATAACAACTCTAGCGTCACCGAACCTTAAGTGTGTATACCCTACGGGTTCGGGAACCATGGAGACATGACCGAGACATCTCTCCGGGCAATAACCAACAGCGGGATCTGGATACCGATGTTGGATCCTACATGTTTCACGATGATCTCATCGGATGAACCACGATGTCGAGGATTCACTTAATCCCGTATGCAATTCCCTTTGTCTATCGGTATGACACTTGCCCGAGATTCGATCGTTGGTATCCCTATACCTTGTTCAATCTCATTACCGGCAAGTCTCTTTACTCGTTCCGTAACACATCACCCCGTGGCTAACTCCTTAGTCACATTGAGATCATTATCATGATGCATTACCGAGTGGGCATAGAGATACCTCTCCGTCACACGGAGCGACAAATCCCAGTGTCGATTCGTACCAACCCAACAGACACTTTCGGATGTACCTATAGTGCACCTTTATAATCACCCAGTTACGTTGTGACGTTTTATACACCCAAAGCACTCCTAAGGCATCCGAGGGTTGCACAATCTCATGGTCTAAGGAAATGATACTGGACATTATAAAAGCTCTAGCAGACAAACTATACGATCTTGTGCTATGCTTAGGAGTGGGTCTTGTCCATAACATCATTCTCCTAATGATGTGTTCCCATTATCAATGACATCCAATGTCCATGATCACGAAACCATGACCATCTATTTATCAACGAGCTAGTCAACTAGAGGCTTACTAGGGACATGTTGTGGTATATATATTCACAAATGTATTATGGTTTCCGGTTAATACATTTATATCATGAATAATAGAAAATTTTCATGAACAAGTAAATATAATAATAACCACTTTATTATTGCCTCTAGTGCATATTTCCAACAATGTCTACTTTTCCAAACATTTTTGTTGTGCCGTTGGAATTTAATTTGCATGATTTGAATGAAACTAACCGAGGACTAACGCTGTTAGCAGAACTATCATGGTGTTATTTTTGTGCAGAAATAAAAGCTCTCAAAATTGGACGAAACCTTTTGTGAATTATTTCTGGAATATATGAAGAATTATGGTGCGAAGATACACCGAAGGGGGATGCCCGTGGGCCAAAAGCTAACACAACATGCCTTGTTAGCTTGTGGGGCCCATGTGGCTCCCGCGACCCTAATTCCAGTCCTATAAATCCACACCATCAAAGAAAAAATGGAAGGAAATTTCATCGCGTTTTACGAGACGGAGCCACCACCCGCGGTTCTTCCTCGGGAGGACTGATGTGGAGTCTGTTTGGGGCTCCGGAGAGGGGGATTCATCGTCCTCGTCATCATCAATCCTTGTCCATCAAGAATTTCATGATGCTCACCATTAGGAAAGAGTAATTTATTTGTAGTCTTGTTGGACAGTGATGTGTTTTGGATGATATTGATGATGTAATCGAGTTAATTTGATAAGGCTTGATCCCTAGTATCCATTATATTTTGAGATTGATGTTGATATGAGTTTGCTATGCTTAATGCTTGTCACTAGGGCCCGAGTGCCATGATTTAAGATCTGAACCTATTATGTTTTCTCTGAATATGAAAGTGTTTACATCCTATCTTGCAAGTTGTATGCACCTATTACGTGTTATGATCCATGTACCACAAGGTGACAATAATTGGGATTCTTTCCGGTGATTGCCGTAGTTTGAGGAGTTCATGTATTCACCATGTGTTAATGCTTTGTTGCAGTTCTATATTAAAAGGATGCCTTAATATCCTTTAGTTTCCTTATGGACCCCACTGCCATGGGAGGGTAGGACAAAAGATGTCATACAAGTTATTTTCACAAGCACATATGACTATACACGGAATACATGCCTACATTATATTAATGAATTAGATCTAGTTCTGTGTCGTTGTAGTGTGTAACTGTTATACGATGAATGTCATCCATATCTATCCATCGCTAATCTATATGCCTATGTTTTACATATACTGAATCTTACTAAAGTTACTACTACTGCTGCTACTATCACAACTGTTATAAATTACTGCTACCACTGTTACTGTTACTTCTATCACTTGATGTGCTACAAAATCTTTGTTGTGGAGAGATATCCTAATGTGGTTGAATTGGCAAATCAACTTCTAAGGCCGATAAATATTCTTTGGCTCCCCTTGTGTCGAATCAATAAATCAGGGTGAAATACTACCCGCAAAGACTGTTGCGATCCCCTATACTTGTGGGTTAACAAGACGTTTTTCTGGCACCGTTGTCGGGGAGCATAGCTATATTTATTGTGTTAACTTGAGCATATCCAATTGCTACTATGAAGAATTTGAAAGATACTCGAACCAACATCGTTCCCTTTTTGTACGAGAGGAGGTAAGGAACTGCCATCTAGGTGTGCTTTTGATTCACTTACTATTTTGAATTAGCTTATAACACCACTTCCTGTTGCTCGTCCTCATATGATCCTACTTCTAAAATTAATGACACTACTACTTCTATACTTGATGAAACTGAAGTTGTGCCACCGAATGAATTACTTTATGCTCATATCACTAAAACTAGAGAACTTGAAAATGTTGAAATTGATGGAGACTTTGAATCACCTATTACAGCTTGCTCTCCTAATAGATATGAATTGCCTTTTGTACCTAAAGGTTACGTTATGGATGGGGATGTAGCTTGGGACTTTATTTTTTGTAATGATGGAGATGATTTGAAGAAACTACTATGCAAACTAAAAGAAAAAATCTATGATGGAGAAAATGAAACATGATCCCAAATTTGCTACTTATCCTATATTTGTTACTGATAAGGATTATGAGTTCTGAGTAGACCCTGAGTTAATACCTATAGTAGAATCTGGTAATTTCCATAATTATGAAACTAAAACTGTTGTGGGACATCTCATTAAACTGAATGATATCACCGCTCTGTTTACTCATGAGGAAAAGATGCGCTACTATTATATCCTTTAACTTGTTTCCTTTCTCGCTAAAGGGTGAGGCTAAGGAATGGTTCCTCGCTCTTGCTCCTGGTTGTGTACGTAGTCCGTAGATATGGTTTATTACTTTTCTGTAAAACATTTTCCTGCTCATAAGAAACAAGTTGCCTTATAGGAAATATTTAACTTTGTGCAAATTGAAGAAGAGAATCTCCCTCAAGCTTGGGATCCAATTACCTGGAGCTCTGCGTGATAATCCTCTTAAGAAAAATGAAATACCTGATATCTTTTATAATGGACTAAGTGATGCTTCTAGGGATTTCCTAGATGGTTGTGCTAGTTGTGTTTTCAGGGAGAGAACTGTTGGACAAGCTAAAGAATTATTGAATAAATATTTCAAAATGCTGATGATTGGACACTTCCTAAACCACCACCTGATCCTGTTAAAAAGAAGAGAGGTATTCTATTCCTCAAACCTGAAGGTATGCAAGATGCCGAGAGGTCTATGAAATACAAGGGTATTAAAACTGAATATATCAAGACCTAGTGAAGAAATACATGGACTTGACATCCCGACACAGGTAGTAGAGGTAAATTCTGTCTATACATTTAATGAAAGTTGTATACCTTATACTAAGACTCCTAGTCAATGCATGGATGAATTTGACAACTAGTTAAGCACGAGCATTTCAATAATTATGTCAAAGATTAATTAAGACGTAATGCTATGATGATAGATCATTTGAGTGAGAATTTCTTATTATGTTAAGGGTGTAGGTAAACATGCTTCTATGGTTCACACCCAACTAGACCAAGTTGCTAAGTCACAAAATGATTTGCTTGCTGAAATTTAATGGGAATATGAATGATCATGCCGTTAGAGTAATGACTAGAGGAGTGCTATCCCACACACAACAGTGCCAGAAATTGACACGTTGACAGAGGCTGTGCTTGCGTTGGTTTTTCCCTTGAAGAGGAAAGGGTGATGCAGCATAGGAGGAATAAGTATTTCCCTCAGTTTGAGAACCAAGGTATCGATCCAGAAGGAAGGTCTCGTCAAGTCCAGAGTACCTGCGCAAACACAAACAAGCTTGCACCCAACGCTTCAAAGGGGTTGTCAATCTCCTCAAGATTGTTTGCAAAGTGAGATCTGAAGGCGGAAAGTGCAACGAAGTAAAAAGTGTAAGGCTGAAAATATGGTGTGGAGTAGACCCTGGGGGCCATAGTGTTCACTAGAGGATTCTCTCAAAATAGCAAGTATCACGGTGGGTGAACAAATTATTGTCGAGCAATTGATAGAACCGCGCAAAGTCATGACGATATCTAAGGCAATGATCATACATATAGGCATCATGTCCGAGACAAGTAGACCGATACTTTCTGCATCTACTACTATTACTCCACACATCGACCGCTATCCAGCATGCATCTAGTGTATTGAGTTCATGACGAACAGAGTAACGCTTTAAGCAAGATGACATGATGTAGAGGGATAATCTCAAACCAATGATGAAAACCCCATCTTTTTACCCTTGATGGCCACAACACGATGCGTGCCTCGCTACCCCTTCTGTCACTTGGTGAGGTCACCACATGGTATGAACCCAAAACCAAGCACTTCTCCCATTGCAAGAATCATAGATCTAGTTGGCCAGACAAAACCCACAACTCGAAGAGAATTACAAGGATATGAAATCATGCATAAGAGAGATCAGAAGAAACTCAAATAAGATTCATAGATAATCTGATCATAAATCCACAATTCATCGGATCTCGACAAACACACCACAAAAGAAGATTACATCGGATAGATCTCCATGAAGATCATGGAAAACTTTGTATTGAAGATCCAAGAGAGAGAAGAAGCCATCTAGTTACTAGCTATGGACCCGTAGGTCTATGGTGAACTACTCACGCATCATCGGAGAGGTCATGGTGTTGATGGAGAAGCCCTCCGTGTCCGAATCCCCCCTCCGGCAGGGCACCAGGACGTGCCCCAGCTCGGATCTTGCGGAGACAGAAGCTTGCGGCGGCGGAAAAGTGATTGCGATGATCTCCTAATTTTTTTTGGGAATTTATGGGAATATATAGGCGAAAGACCTAGGGCAAAGGGCGTCCATGGGGCCCACAAGCCTGAATGGCGCGGCCCCTGGCCGCGGGGTGGGGGCTTGTGGGGCCCCTGGGGCTCCCCTGCCTTGGCTCCCAAGCTCCCCGATCTTCTTCCGTTCCAAAAAAAAATCATTTTGGGGATTTTCTTCCGTTTAGATTCCGTTTCAAAATCTCCCCTGAAAGGGATAAAAAACATGGAAAAGACAGGAACTGGCAGTTGGCACTGAGTTAATAAGTTAGTCCCAAAAAATATATAAAATACATGCAAAACATCCAAAGTTTGACAAGATAATAGCATGAAACATCCAAAAATTATAGATACGTTGGAGACGTATCAAGCATCCCCAAGCCTAACTCCTGCTCGTCCTCGAGTAGGGAAGTGATAAAGAATGAATTTTTGATGTGGAATGCTACCTAGCATAGTTGTCCTTTGCAACTTCTTTCACGTGACATGAATGTTTAGATCCGTAAGATTGAAAACAATAGTTTGCTATTGACATGAAATCAGTAATACTTCAAGCAAACTAGCAAAGTAATCATGAACTTTCAAAATAGCAAGGCCAAAGAAAGTTATCCCTACAAAATAATATAGTCTTGCTATGCTCCATCATCCTCACACAACTAATGTAAATCATGCACAACCCTGGAATTGGCCAAGTAATTGTTTTCGCACTCTTATTTTCTCAAACTTTTTATAACTATCACGCAATACATGAGCGCGAGCCATGGATATAGCACTATAGGTGGAATAGAGTGTGGTGGTGGTTGTGAGACAAAAAGGAGTAGATGGTCACACTGACTCGGCATATCAATAGGCTATGGAGATGCCCATTTATAGATATCAATGTGAATGAGTAGGGATTGCCATACTAGAGCTATAAGTATGTGAAAGCTCAAAAGGAAAACTAGTGGGTGTGCATCCAACTTGCTTGCTCACGAAGACCTAGGGCAATTTTGAGGAAGCCTATCATTGGAATCTACAAGCCAAAGTTATATAATGAAGATTCCCACTAGCATATGGTAGTGACAAAGCAAGAAGCTCTCAATCATGAAGAACATGGTGCTAACATGAAGCACAAGTGTGGAAAAAGATAGTAGCATTGTCCCTTCTCTCTTTTTCTCTTTTTTTCATTTGGGCTCTTAGGCCTCTTTTTTATTTTCTTTTCTTTTATATTTTTGTTTTTGTTTTTGGGCTCTTTGGCCAATTTTTTTTATTTCCTCACATGGGACAATGCTCTAATAATGATGATCATCACACTTCTATTTACTCACAGCTCAAAGATCACAATGATGATGACTCCATAGGAAATGCCTCCGGTAGTGTACCGGGATGTGCAATGATCTAGCATGGTGTATGACGTTGAAACATCTCGCTAGCTATCTTACGATCATGCAATCGCAATATGAGTGTGACGGCACAAGTCATGAGATGGAACGGTGGGAGTTGCATGGCAATATATCTCGGAATGACTATGAAAATGCCATAGTAGGTAGATATGGTGGCTATTTTGAGGAAGGAATTTGGTGGGTTTGTGCACCGGCGAGAATTGCGCGACACTAGAGAGGCTAGAAATGGTGGAAGGTGAAAGTGCATCTATACCATGGGATCACATTAGTCATGAAGAACTCACATACTTATTGCGAAAGTTTTTATTAGTAATCGAAACAAAGTAATAAACGCATACTCCGAGGGGAAGGGTTGGTAGGTGTAAACCATCGCGCGATCCCGACCTCAACACAAAGGATGAAAATCAATAGATCAATTATGCCCCGACTTGCTAACATAGCGGTTCACCATACGTGCATGCTACGGGAATCACTAACTTCAACACAAGTATTTCTAGATTCACAACACCCTACTAACATAACTCTCAATATTACCGAATCCACGTCTCAAAACTAATTGAGAGGAATCGAAACTTCTCTTTCTACTCAATGCACATGAAGATGGAGGTTTTTGCATCCTCTTTGGGTACCTAGCGCATTTGGGACTACTTTCAAAGCATAAGCCAACTACCAAATCATGCTCCGTCGTGCTCTAAAGATATAAGTGAAGCAAAAGAGCAAAAGTATCTAGCTCAAAAGATATAAGTGAAGCACTATGAGCATTCTAGCAAAATCATGATGAGTGCATGTCTCTCTCTCTCCCAAAAATGTGTGCAGCAAGGATGATTGTGACACAACAAAAATAAAAGACTCCTAAGATACAAGACGCTCCAAGCAAGACACATATCATGTGGTGAATAAAAATACAGCTCCAAGTAATGTTACCGATGGATTGAAGACGAAAGAGGAGATGCCTTCCCGGGGCATCCCCAAGCTTAGGCTTTTTGGTGTCCTTGAATTTGGCTTGGGATGCCTTGGGGATCCCCAAGCTTGAGCTCTTTCCACTCCTTATCTCTTTGTCCATGAGAACATCACCCAAAACTTGAAAACTTCACAACACAAAACTTAAACAGAAACTTGTGATAACATTAGTACAAGAAAACAAACTACCACTTCTTTTGGTACTGTAAAAAACTTGAATTCCACCTATATTGATGATGGGCTACTGTATTCTCACTTTTCCATGGCTAGTACCCCCCGATACTAACCATAGTTTCATCAAAACAAGCAACCAACTCAACAAAAACAGAATCTGTCAAAAACAGACCAGTCTGTAGAAATCTGTATACTTCGTATACTTCTGGTACCTCAAAACATCTGAAAAATTATGACGGCCCGGAAAAAAGCATATGAATCAGCAGCAAAAAGAATCAACTCAAAATCTCTTTCTGAATAAAAATGAAAAATCATCTCGTGAGCGAAAAGTTTCTGTCTTTTTCCAGCAGGATCAAACAACCATTACCAAGACTAGTAATAAAGGCTTTGCTTGGCTCAAACACAAAAAGAAAGACAAAGAACACAATCAGAACGGAATTGTGATGGTGTGGACGCAACAAAACATAAAGAAAACGATAAATTCATTGGGTTACCTCCCAACAAGCGCTATTGTTTAACGCCCTTAGCTAGGCATAGAAGCGATAGAATCACGTATCGTCGTCTTTGGTGCTCAAACCATAAGTGGCCCTCATCATAGATTCATAAGGAAACCTTATTTTCTTTCTAGGAAAGTGTTCCATGCCCTTCCTCAAAGGAAATTGAAATCTAATATTCCCTTCCTTTATATCGATGATAGCACCGATAGTCCTTAGGAAAGGTCTACCAAGAATAATGGGGCATGAAGGATTGCAATCAATGTCAAGCACAATGAAATCCATGGGTACATAGTTCCTATTTGCAATAATAAGAACATCATTGATCCTTCCCATGGGTTTCTTGACCGTAGAATCAGCAAGATGCAAATTAAGAGAACACTCTTCAATCTCATTAAAATCCAGAACATCACATAAAGACTTTGGGATCGCAGAAACACTAGCACCCAAATCAAACAAAGCATTGCACTCATAGTTTTTGATTTTGATTTTGATGGTAGGTTCCCACTCATCATGAAGCTTTCTAGGGATAGAGACTTCCAATTCAAGTTTCTCTTCAAGATATTTTATCATAGCTTCGACGATATGATCGGTAAAGGCTTTGTTTTGGCTGTAAGCTTGTGGAGAGTTCAACATGGATTGCATCAAAGAAATGCTTTCAATCAAGGAGCAACTATCATAATTGAATTCCTTGAAATCCACGGTAGTAATTTCATTACTACTCAGATTTTTAACGTCTTCTACTCCACTTTTAATGCTTTTAGCATCAAGATAGATGGACTCCAAATCATTGGGGCACTTTTCAACCAAAGTGGATTCATATCCAGCCCCATAATCATTAGGTTTGACACAAGAAAACAAAGATTCAAGGGGAGTCACACCAAGCACTTTAAGATCTTCGTGATTCTCATCACGAGAACACGCCTTTTTAAGCCATTCATGTCTAGCACGAATTTGGGCGGTTCTTTCTGGGCTCTCAATCATGGAAACACGCATAGCTTTCAAAGTTTCATCCATGTTGATTTTGGGAGGAGCACATCTAACTTTCGAAGCATCAACATCACAAGAAATTTTATCCATGCTCTTAGCCAAATCATCAATTTTGAGTAGTTTTTCCTCTATGGACGCATTGAAAATCTTTTGAGAGTTGATAAACTCTTTGATATTACTCTCTAGATCAGAGGGTAATCTATTGTAATTTCCATGAGTATTGTTGTAGGAGTTGCCAAAGTTATCAGAGGAGTTACTAGGAAAAGGCCTAGGAACATAGTTTCCTCTAAAAGCATTGTTGTTGCCAAAGTTATTCCTACCAACAAAATTAACGTCCAAGCTAGCGTTGCTACTCTCAATCAAAGAACACAAAGGCATATCATTAGGATCCGAAGGAGCACTTCTACTAGCAATCAAATTCATTAACTCGTCCATCTTAGCACTCAACGAGTTAATTTCTTCTATAGCGTGTACTTTCTTACTAGTAGGTGACCTTTCAGTGTGCCATTGAGAGTAGTTTGTCATGATGTTGTCTAAAAGCTTTGTGGCTTCCCCGAATGTGATTTCCATGAACGTTCCACCTGAGGCGGAGTCCAAGATATTTCTAGAAGCGAAATTCAAGCCAGCGTAAAAGATTTGAATAATCATCCAAAGGCTCAAGCCATGAGCGGGACAATTTCTAATCATTAATTTCATTCTCTCCCAAGCTTGTGCAACATGCTCATGATCAAGTTGCTTGAAATTCATGATATCATTACGGAGAGAGATGATCTTAGACGGCGGAAAATACTTGGATATATAAGCATCTTTGCACTTATCCCAAGAATAGATACTATTTTTGGGCAAGGAAGAAAGCCAAGTTTTTGCGTGATCTCGCAACAAGAAAGGAAAAAGCTTCAATTTAATCACGTCATTATCCACATTTTTTTTCTTTTGCATATCACAAAGCTCAATGAAGGTATTGAGATGGGATGCGGCATCTTCACTAGGAAGGCCAGAGAATTGCTCTTTCATAACAAGATTTAGCAAATCGGCATTGATTTTGTATGACTCCGCACTTGTGGCGGGGGCAATCGGAGTACTAATAAAATCATTATTATAAGTATTCGACAAGTCACAAAGTTTGGTGTTTTCATTCATGGTGACTTCAGCAAGCAAGCAAGCACACAAGCACACAAGCAAACAAACAGCACGCGAGAAAAAGGGCGAACTAAAAGGCGAACAAAAAGGCAAACGAAAAAGGCAAATTGGTGAAGTGGGGGAGAGGAAAACGAGAGGCAACTGGCAAACAAAGTAAATGCAAGAGATGAGTTTGCGACACCTACTTGGATGAGTTCTTGACTTGATCTTCCTCCATGGCAACGGCACCATAAAATCTTCTGCTCTCCCACAGACAACAACGCCAGAAATTGACATGTTGATAGAGGTTGGGCTTGTGTTGGTTTTTCCCTTGAAGAGGAAAGGGTGATGCAGCACAGGAGCAGTAAGTATTTCCCTCAGTTTGAGAACCAAGGTATCGATCCAGAAGGAGGGTCTCGACAAGTCCAGAGTACCTGCGCAAACACAAACAAGCTTGCACCCAACGCTTCAAAGGGGTTGTCAATCCCTTCAAGATTGTTTGCAAAGTGAGATCTGAAGGCGGAAAGTGCAACGAAGTAAAAAGTGTAAGGCTGAAAATATGGTGTGGAGTAGACCCTGGGGGCCATAGTGTTCTCTAGAGGCTTCTCTCAAAATAGCAAGTATCACGATGGGTGAACAAATTACTGTCGAGCAATTGATAGAACCGCACAAAGTCATGACGATATCTAAGGCAATGATCATACATATAGGCATCACGTCCGAGACAAGTAGACCGATACTTTCTACATCTAGTACTATTACTCCACACATCGACCGCTATCCAGCATGCATCTAGTGTATTGAGTTCATGACGAACAGAGTAACACTTTAAGCAAGATGACATGATGTAGAGGGATAATCTCAAACCAATGATGAAAACCCCATCTTTTTACCCTTGATGGCAACAACACGATGCGTGCCTCGCTATCCCTTCTGTCACTGGATGAGGTCATCGCACGGTATGAACCCAAAACCAAGCACTTCTCCCATTGCAATAATCATAGATCAAGTTGGCCAAAAAAACCCACAACTCGATAAGAATTACAAGGATATAAAATCATGCATATAAGAGATCAGAAGAAACTCAAATAAGATTCATCGATAATCTGATCATAAATCCACAATTCATCGGATCTCGACAAAAACACCGCAAAAGAAGATTACATCAGATAGATCTCCATGAAGATCATGGAGAACTTTGTATTGAAGATCCAAGAGAGAGAAGAAGCCATCTAGTTACTAGCTATGGACCTGTAGGTCTATGGTGAACTACTCACGCATTATCGGAGAGGTCATGGTGTTGATGGAGAAGCCCTCTGTGTCCGAATCCCCCCTCCGGTAGGGCACCAGGACGTGCCCCAGATGGGATCTTGCGGAGACAGAAGCTTGCGACGGCGGAAAAGTGATTGCGATGATCTCCTGGTTTTTTCTGGAATTTATGGGAATATATAGGCGAAAAACCTAGGGCAAAGGGCGTCCAGGGGGCCCACAAGCCTGGATGGCGCGCCCCCCTGGCCGCGGGGTGGGGGCTTGTGGGGCCCGTGGGGCTCCCCTGCCTTGGCTCCCAAGCTCCCCGATCTTCTTCAGTTCCAAAAAAATCTTTTCGGGGATTTTCTTCCGTTTGGACTCCGTTTCAAAATCTCCTCTGAAAGGGATGAAAAACATGGAAAAACAGGAACTGGCACTTGGTACTGAGTTAATAAGTTAGTCCCGAAAAATATATAAAAGGCATGCAAAACTTCCAAAGTTTGACAAGATAATAGCATGAAACCATAAAAAATTATAGATATGTTGGAGACGTATCAAGGAGGAAGAATGACTCAGGAACCACTTTATCATGAAGGTCATCCTAAAAGAATTGAACAAGATTAAGAGGGATCTAATGATAATGCACGTAGTCCATCTAATAAGAAAAATAAAAAGAAAATAGATAGGACTCTGCCTGATTCTAGTGAACCTGTTATAGAAAAACTTGCTCAAAAACATAATGATGTTTCTATTTCTGATGCCAACACACAATGTGGCAGTGAACATGCACCGAGTGATAATGAGAACGATACTAATAATTATGATGAGATTCACATAGATGCCTAGCCATATAATAATAAAGAACATGCTAACAAAGTGGAAATAGAACCTGCTAAAACTCTTGATAGTGCACATCCCAAAAATAAACGGTATGAGAAGAAAGACTTTCTTGCTAGAAAACACGATAAGGAAAGAGAGCCATTGGTTCAAAAACCGTGCCATTCCCTCGTACGCCTTCTAAGAGTAAGGATGAGGGGGAGTTTGAACGCCTTGATGAAATGATTAGACCTGTCTTTTTGCGCACTCGCTTGACTGATATTCTCAAAATGCCTCCGTATGCTAAGTATATGAAGGATATTATTACCAGCAAAATAAAATACACAAAACTGAAATTGCTACTGTGCTAGCTAATTATTATTTTTATGGCGGAGTGCGTAATAAGTTGGGAGATCCGGGTATACCCCCAATATCTTGTGCCATTAAACGAAATTATGTTAAAACTACTTTATGTGATCTAGGAGCCGGTGTTAGTGTTATGCCTTTCTCTCTATATAAGACTTGACTTGAATAAGCTTACACCCACTAATACATCTTTCTGAATGGCTGATAAATTCACTGCTTTACCTATTGGAATTTGCGAGGATGTCCCTATTGTGGTTGCAAATGTGACTATCTTAACACACTTTGTTATTCTTGATATGCTCAAGGACAACAACATGTCAATCATTCTTGGTAGACCCTTTTTAAACACTTTAGGGACTGTTATTGATTGCAACAAAAGCAAGGTCACTTCATGTCAATGGCAAACAACATACTATGTGTTTTCCAAAGAAGCAGACTATGGTTAATAATATTAATGTCAATGAGCCTACTGCCATAGTCATGATTGGAGGTTTTAAAATTCCTTTTCCTACTTCCAAGAAGAATTTTAATATTCTTATTGTTGGGGTTATGCAAATCCCCATTGAGGTAACTTAGTGTCATACAAAAATTCTTTGGTTTCATGTCAATCGGAAATGGTTATTAGTAAGACTTAGTCAACCTTCTTGATGGATCCTTTCTGAAAGACATGTAGTTGATTGAATTTAGTAAGCACAACTTTCTGTACCATTAGATTACCATGTGTTATTCTTAGTTAAATAAAATAAAATACCGTTATTATCTTGTTTTTTGCATTTCCCATGCATTAAAAATGACCCAAAAATAAAAAGTCTCACATTGCCACAAAATGTTAATATGATTTTTCTGGAATATTTAAGATTTTTTGGTGGTGAAAATACATCAGGGAGGAGCACCTCTAGGACACAAGCTAACACGGCGCACCCACCACTCTCGGCACATTCTGATAGCTTGTGGGCCCACAAGGGCCCTTGCCTTATCTCTTCAGCCCAAGTCATCCCTTACCTGTGACAAAAATTCATACACACACTCTCTCTCGTGTTCTTGCTCCCGAAATTGAAATTTTCGATCTCTTTGCTCGGAACTTCGTTTCCGAAACTGTTTTGGGTGATTGCTCCTTGGTTTGTGACTCCTCCATTCCTCCGATTAGTTTTTGCTTTGGTGGTTTAAATTTTGCATATTTTTCGACACTTGATGCTACTGAAAATGACCTTGAATGTTTAATTCTTTGAGTTCCAAGTAGTATGAATGGTTGAAATGGCCTCTAGATACCTATATGAGGAGTTGCTACTAAACTTACAAAGTTTTACTAATATTAATTTTGTGGCCCAAAAATTTCAGAACTTTGTGCTTAGGAAAATGAATTTCTTTAGGAGGAATTCTTCAAAGACATGGACTTCTAGTGAATCATTAAGCGGAAGCTCTACATGACAGGCATATGCTGAACCGAGTGCAAGCTTGACCATCATGGCTCACGCCAAATCATGCCATTGGCCGTGTGGTGAGTTCATGAGAGGTGCAGGTATTAAGGTGGAATTTGATCGATACATTTATAATAGCGACCTCACCGACTTACTCGTATATAAGTGCAACCAACACTATGAGCTTAGACGTTCATTCACACAAATGTTTTAGTATCATCTCCATACTTGTAG
The DNA here is from genome assembly GCF_904849725.1 of Hordeum vulgare subsp. vulgare. Lineage (NCBI taxonomy): Eukaryota > Viridiplantae > Streptophyta > Magnoliopsida > Poales > Poaceae > Hordeum > Hordeum vulgare. Next base: position 398,842,815 of record NC_058524.1, on the reverse strand, counting down.
ATTATTGTTTAATCTATACGATATTGTCTGCAGTATGACTTTAGAAGAATTTTGTGATGCATGCAAACTTCCACATTGGGGCTTAGTTTAAAAATAACTAAAATCTGATTATAATATATTCCTTGAGAGCCTTTGTGTGGAAGAAGATAGAGGGTGACGCAGGTGAGAATAAAGAGCATCCAGTTTCCATCTATCCACTACTTTGCATTGTTTAATGGGAAATGTATTATGGGCAAGAAAAATTGTGGTGCACTGTGCACTCCTGACTTGAGCATCATTTACACTGTGGTAACGGGCATTAAACAATACAATCTAGGGGCAATTGTTTCCCGGAGACTGTATCTTAACGCATGTAATGGTGACTTCTATGGAGGAATTTATGCTTCCCATGTAGCTGCACAGCTTGGAGTCTCCCCTTGATTTAATGAACCCTTGCAGCCTAAAAGATATTTAGATTTTGAAGCCATGCGACGTCATGATTTTATTAAGAATAGTGCCCGGGGTTACGAGTATAACTTAATATTTTACAAATGTAACCTTTTCTATGTCACCTTGCTCTCGCCTACTCTTTTTGATTTTCAGAACAAACATAGATATTATGTTTATGAGAGCGAGGCGCGAGAGCACAATGCAGCTGTAGAGGCTCCTTGCATGGCCGAGGAGGCAACATGGAATGTTTCCACGAGCTATCACTTTGATTATTATCCCGACCAACACTGGTGATCACCAAACTAAGCAAACGCCTAAGCTTGGGGGAGTACGTATTTCTCACTGACATATACGCACTTAATGTAAATCTTTTTTTGCTTTCTTCTTGCGTGTTAAAAAAACTATGAAAATCCATAAATATTTCTCGCTTCTTCTCAGTTTTTTTATTAGTTGTACTATTAAAAGAAAACACAAAATGATTTCCTTTCCATGTTGGGAGCTTTCCCGTGTGAATAGTTTTCTTGCTTTTGCTTTTCCCTTGTTTATTTGCTTTCTTTGAAAAAACCAAAACTCCAAAAATATTTCAGTGTGTTTATCTAAATTTATTTTCCTTCAATTGAGTCATTGAAAGGAGAAGACCACGATGAAAATCTTGAGTGGCTCTGATATCCATTATTGTCGATCTAACAAAAGAGCCAACATTACCTTGTCTTCTCTTGTCTATAAACTGTTTCGCTAATCCCAACTTAGTCCACGACACACTTGCACTATTATGATTTTCACATCATTCGATCATGCAAGTGAAAGGCAATAATGATGATATTTGATGAAATGATTGTTGGGGAACGTTGCATGGGAAACAAATAATTTCCTACGCTCACCAAGATCAATCAAGGAGAAGCACATCTACGAGGGGAGAGATTGTATCTATATACCCTTGTAGATCTCTTAGCGTAACCTTTAAGGAACGCGGTTGATGTAGTCGAACGTCTTCGTGATCCGATCACGATCTGTCCCGCAAACTCCCGATCAAGCGCCGAACAGATGGCACCTCCGCGTTCAACACGTATACAACTTGATGACGCCTTCACCGCTTCCATCTAGCGAGTGATGGTGAAGTAGCAGCGTGAGTCCTCCTGCAACACGACGGCGTGGTGAGGTGGTGGTAGTGACAACTCAGTAGGGCTTCACCGCACAATTATGAGAGGAGAAGAACTACGAGGGAGAGGAGGGGCAGCGCCATAGCATGTTGTGGTGCGGCTTCCCTCTCTCTCCCTCTCTATATATAGCGAGAAAGGAGGAGGGGAGGGCACCCTAGGGTTTCCCCTAGGGGTCAGCGGCCCAGGGTGAGGTGGCTAGGGCTGGTGGCCCGTCCCCAAGGCGCCTTGCCTCCCAAGTTAGGGATGGCAGGCGGCCCTAGGGGTGTGTCCAGCTCCTAGCCGTGGTGGGATGAGGTTGGGGAGGCACCCAACCCCGCGTGGGCTGGTGCGCCTCCTCTCCTTAGCCCATGAGGCCCCCAAAACTTGTCGCCCCTCCGAAACTCCTTTTGGCACTCCGTCGATTCCTCGGTATGCCCCAGAACACTTCCGGACTCTGATGCCCTTCATCGTATATATCAATCTTCACCTTCGGACCATTTCGGAGTTCCTCGTCACGTCCGGGATCTCATCAAGGACACCAAACAACCTTAGGTCACCAACATAATAACTCGACTATGCTTGTATCATCACCAAACGTTAAGTGTGTAGACCCTGTGGGTTCGAGAACTATGTAGACATGACCGAGACACCTCTACGGTCAATAACCAATAGCAGGACCTCGATGTGCATATTGGTTCCTACATATTCTACGAAGATCTTTATTGGTCGAACCTCATTTTCAAGGATTCAGTTAATCTTGTATGTAGTTCCTTTTGTTCATCGGTATGTTACCTGCCCGAGATTCAATCGTGGGTATCTCCATACCTAGTTCAATCTTGTTACCGGCAAGTCTCTTTACTCGTTCCATAATCCAAGATCCCGTGTCTCACTCTCCAAGATCCCGTGGCTAACTTTTTAGTCACATTGCTTGCAAGCTCATTGCGATGTTGTATTATCGAGTGGGCCCTGAGATACCTCTCCGTCACACGGAGTAACAAATCCCAGTCCTCATCCATGCCAACTCAACACACACCCTTGGTGATACGTGTAGACCATCTTTATAGTCACCGAGTTATGTTGCGACGTTTGATACACAGAAGGTACTCCTTCGGTGTCAGTGCATGATCTGATGGTCATAGGAACATATACTTGACATGCAGAAAACAATAGCAATAAACTGACATGATCATATGATACATCGATAGTTTGGGTCTTGTCCATCACATCATTCTCCTAGTGATGCCATCTCATTATCAAATGACAACTCGGGTCTATTGTCAGGAAACCTTGACCATCTTTTATCAACGAGCTAGTCCAGTAGAGGCTCATTAGGGACACAGTGTTGTCTATGTACCCACACATGTATTTGAGTTTCCAAATAACAAATTTCTAGCATGGATAATATATGATTATCATGAACAAGGAAATATAATGATAACTAATTTATTATTGTCTCTAGGGCATATTTCCAACAATGATCATGGTAAAGGAAACTGCTATGAACTCATCTTCTTCTCTATTTTTGTAAATATGTTTAGCTCGTTCAATCTTGATCCAGTATATCCTGAGTAAATATGTTTATGATGACAATTAGAGATTATAGTTGCTCATGACATTCTTAAATAGCTAGGAGTGGATAATGATTTATCTTATGACTCAACATGCATTTAAATGGTTATGATGTGGTATGGTAGTATTGTATTTCCCTTTGAGTAATTCGAACAGCTTGACTTAGCCCATGTGCAAACATGTAGTTGATTCAAAACCAATGCAACCTTCACGATGTTTTAAATCACAGTGTTTATACCCTACTCACGTTAATGATCAATGCTAATTATTCACAATGCATGATTGTGACCGTTTTCGCTCTCTAGCTGGCCGCTTCTCAATCTATTGCTAGCATTCACCTGTACCAAGCGAGAATGTTGCTTGTGCATCCAAACTCCTAAACCCAAGTTGTTCAACATGAGTCCACCATACCAACCTATATGTAGTATTACCCTGCCGTTCCAAGTAAATTTACATGTGCTGCCTCTAGATATTCAAATAAAATCCATTTTGTATGCTCGTACCGCTCATGGAGACATGGGGCGGTCGGTATCTTCCATGTTAAGAGGAGTTTTCCCAAGAAAGGTGTTTATTTGCCTGTCATTGCATGAGAGAGGCTGGTAAAAAGGATGCCAAGTCCCGCACAATAAAAAATAATCAAACAAAACTCCTGGGACAATTGATATGCTGGCACGCAACCATGGATTCCGTCACCCATGATTTGTGTATCGATAGTGGAAACGGGTGAACTTTACAATTCCATTTGGGAACCGCCAATAATGTGTTTAGCATGGAAGATATCAAAAATACTATGATAGTGTTGACAGGAAAAGCACACTACCCAAAACTACAATCATCTCTGTTTTGAACCTCGAGGTCTAGTACTCCTGAAAATCAATGCTTCCCTCTGCGAAGGGCCTTTCTATTTACCTTCATACTATTTTATTTTTACTCTTGAGTCATCATATTCTTATTAAAAGCACTAGACTTGAGAGCACTATTTTCATTCTTATGCATTGAGTCTAATTAATGTTGGATGAGAGCATGATTGGATGTGTTCTATCCTGAATTATAATGTTTAGCCGCTGCTTAAATCTCATAGGTACTCTGCATTTATGTTTCGCGGTCTTAGAAAGGGCTAGCGAAATACCATGCCATCATACTATATCATGATTGTTTTGACAAATTGTTCATGTGAGATATCTTATTATTGGTTGTTGGTTGGTTATGTATTGCCATTAGTGAATATGATGTTTAAATGTTATCACAAATATGTTTAATTATGATCTATGCTGAAAACCTGAACACTAGCTAAGCACATGTATAACAACGAGAAGAAAAGAGTTTGTAAAAGTTTTCTTTATCACTTCTAGTTTATCAACTCAATTGCTTGAGGATAATCACTGAGTTAAGCTTGGGAGTTGATATGTGTCGGGACCCCGATCCTAAGTCATAAGAACCCAGCCTGTAACACATCACATCACTTTGCGGCCCCACGCACGGTAAACTCCACGACTGCCACCTTACCTTGGCCGGGACCGCTTGCATCTTTTGCCTCACGTATATGAATGTGTCGCTAGCATTCAAACGACAAAGAACCCGGGTCGACATGACTAGTTATAAACCCAAGTGGTACATCCGTACAGGGACATGCATACATAACCCAGCAAAGCAGGTGTCGGTCATCAGCATGTGTAGACAATTCGAAGCAAGCAACAAGGACTCCATTACACTGCGTGACATTTCCCCGAAGGGACAGACACAGGAGCAAAGAAGGATACATGTCGGTCAATCAATCTGTCCGGAGCAGTAGCAAGCTACCAAAGCTCGGTGGAAGCACAAAGAGGCATTTCCCCGTAAAGAGTACTACTAAAGGCACACAACTAGGTGTCAAATCCCACAAATATAATGCATTTCATAACATAAACACAATATGCACGATATGTGTAGATACAACATGGCATCACAAAATAACTCTATGACTCAAGCTTTTATTAAAGACTCATAAGAATCAACACAGTATGATATTACAAACATGGGTCTCGTGACCCGACACTCAAGTCATACAAACATCAAGCGGAAGCATAACATGTCTGGGTACAGGCATCTACTAAAAGTGGCTGGAAGAGCCCGAAAAGCTACAACGACCCTACCAAAGGAACTAGACATCTGTCTGGGATACCAAGCTATTCCGGTCAACGTCGAACACATCGTGTAGAAACCTTTAGTGAGACTAAAGTCTTCTCTGCAAAAACTTAAATAAAGCAACCGTGAGTACAAAGGTACTCAGCAATACTTACATCAGAACTATCTACATATGCATCAATATCAATGAAGGGGTTGTGGAGTTTTATTGCAGCAAGCCAGCTTTGACTTTTCGCTAACCTGTACTACGACTACAAGTTCTTTCTTTGAGGTGGGATAGCGCACACGAGTCCACATATTCACCAATTAATACACCACCATGGATCCACTCTCGTCTCCCTACAAGAAGGCCATCCATAGCACTCACACTTATCTTGCATGTTTTAAAGTATCCATTTAAATTGTCTATGTACCACGTAATGTTTCCAAGTAGTCCATATCCGAGGATGCGGCTATTCGAACAGATTGAATCACCCTGCAGGGGAATACTTCTTCACACATGCTCTCACCACTTAGCACCATATGCACGTCATGCATCTCGGCAACCTTCAAGCGGAAGCACTGGCGTGGGTGTCGGCCATGACCATTAACCACACAAGACCTTAGCCCAGGTTTATCACCTATTTGAGACTGAACCCGCAAGGAAGTCTGACCGAGGTTTCCTCTACGGCCCCAAACGATGTGCGCAGGGTTCCCAAGCCCACCATCCGGGTGACACTTGGTACACCGTGCCACTGTGTATCTACCGCATAGAAGCCTACCCCGTCGGGCAGAGCTAAACACGGCCGCCAACACTTTTCCTACAAACACCAGAAACTAGTTGCAACTCCCGGACAGAGATCTAGGAGATTTATAAGCCGGGAGGGTCAATTAAGTATCCCAATGTGTGGTAGTATCTTGTCTTGGATAACATACAAGAACTTAGTTCTTAAGGACGGTCCCAATGACACAACCCACCATGTAGTCCTACATGGCCTCTCATCGCTACCTTTACCAAATCGGATTCACACCTTTACTCTCACACTTTAGGACATGAACACAACCATTCCGATTCATCATCCAGATGGATCAGACCCGACACGACTGTAAGCATACCAGGCATTGTAAGCAAGCATGGATGAGTAAGCACAACAAGGCTTAAGCAGTTGCTACTCATACTAAGTGGTTTCAACTATTTACTGTGGCAAAAATAGGTCATGCAGAGGAATGGGTTCAACTACTGGAACATGTAACAGTTGAATCGTGTTTGTCCTAATGCAATAAAAGAGAGTAGGAGCCAGGGAGTGGGTTTATATCAATATGCTCAAGGGGGTTTGCTTGCCTGACTGTTCTAAAGATAGCCATGATTATTCATCAATGTCAACGATCACATCATCGGAACCATCATCTACCGAGAGGGAACAACACCGAAAAAATAAAAAGAATAATATATACTTCACGGAAATGCAACACTATGATGCATGATCATGTCATGGTAGAATGTTGTTGATTGAGCTAATGCATCTAGCATAAGGATTAAATGAAGTTAGTTTGAACCAAAGGTTCAAATTCAAACTCCATATATGATTATTTAAATGGCATTTATTTGATTTGTCCAAAAGAGGGAACAAAAGTTGTTCTAACATGCATGAAAATGCCATAAACAGATTCTTTGGATTTTTCTGATAATTTTTCATATATTATTTGTTTCATTTGGAATTATATTTTATTTTCTATGATTTTTCAAAGTTTTCAACATTTTTTGGAATTATTTTAACCCATAAATACATTTAATGTGTCACCACTACGTCAGCATGACCTCCGCAAGTCAACTCACCCTGTTGGGTCAAACCTAACAGGTACGGCCCATGTGTCATAGGCACAACCCTAATTAGTATTTAGTTTTAAAAATTGGAATTAATTAGGTGCTCTAGGCCCACCTGTCATGGACCGAGAGGGTGATTAAACTAAACGGGGGGGGGGGGGGGGGGTTGGTCGGCGGCTCCTCGCCGGTGACCACCCGAGGCGGCGGAGACTCGCCGGAATGCCCTCCGACATCGGCTGGAGGTGCTGAAGGCACCAGGGCGTACCCAAGGCTGGGCCGCACCCATCCCGACCCAGCCACGGGCCAGGGGGTGGCCGGAATGAGGCTAGCGATGACCTTGTGCGGTGGCCGGAGTCGGCCACGGTGGGGCTATGGCCTAGGGCACGTGATAGGATGGGGAGATGGGAGGGGGGGAACGGAGCGGGGCTCACGGCGGTTCCAATGGGGGAACATCGACGGAGGAGGAGCTCGGGGCAGGGCGAATCGCCATCGACGGGCTCCGATGGACGGAGTTGAAAACGTCGGCAACGAGGGAGATGAAGGGCTCGAGGGCTCGATTCCTTCGACGAGAAAGGTTAGGGCGAGGAGGCCGTTCTGTGGGGTGCGAAAGAGAGGCGAGGGGCGGCCAGAGGCTGCCGTGGTGACAGACGGCAGCGACGGCAGCGCGCGGTCATGACGGGGAAAGGGCGAGAGAGTGAGGAAGAGAGGGAATGAGAGGGTGAGTTCGCTGGGGACCGCTCTGCTGAGCCTATCCCACTCACCCAAGCGGCGGGGATGCCGGGCAGGCAGGGTGGAGGTGGCCAGCGACGTGGCCGTGCTCGCCACGCACCTGCCTGTCCTCCTCGCACGAGGAGGAAGAAGACCCCCCTACCCGTGGTGGGCTGGGCTGGCTTCCCTCCTAGGCCAGGAAGGCCACGCAAGTTTTTTTTTCTTTTTTGCTTTTTTTCCTTTTCTGGTAGTTGTTTTGATTTTAAAAATAAGTTCAATCATTTATAAAAGTTTAATGACATCTTTATTTGACATAACATAATTGTCCAATGCCACACAATTATTTTAAGAGTATATGAAACTATATTTTATATCTAAAAAATATAATTCCATTTAAAATAATTGTTTGATTGATTCATAAATCCAAGATAAAATGTTTCTTTGTTTTCAAAAATACTTATTTGAATCTTTACTGAGCTCAATATTTTATTAGAAAATCACGGACATTTTCTTGGAGTTGTTTGAAGTAATTTTTATCTTGGTCATTTGACAAAATTCTTTATGAAACTTGATCATATCTCAATTCAAATCCTTTTGAATTTAGAAAGCATGTGTGAGTATGCAATGGCAAGCAATGCTAAGCTAGGGCTGTGATAACTCACTCCCACTAAACAAGAATCTCGCCCGAGATTCAAGCGTAGGGTAGGAGTAGATAGGGGACACTAGCTATCACAATCCTCACGATCCAATTGCCCTTCTCGAAGATGTTGATTCATTGCATCAGGTTGATCTTGACATCTTTGTCTTTGAGGTCTTCATGTAACACGACGATAAGAACAGGAAGACTCTACAAGATTTGATCTCCTCAAAGATCAAGCAACTCAAGATCAACTCATAGAATGAGACGTAGGAACGTCCCTTGAGCCAAGACACCATACACATAATAGGGATGAGGAAATGAGGCATATGACGAAGGTTCAATTGGTAGGCTTCAATTCCACGCTTAAAAGAGATGGGGACGATGTTTCAAAGTTGCGAGGAGTTAAGTTGCCCATCATACCATAACGGGGCACCTTAGGAGGGTGACTCGTAGAGATATTCCCTTAAGTGGCAAAACGAATTACTTTTGATACAGAGATCATTGAAACTCTTCATACCAACCTAAGGTAATCGTCAATTGATCGTTTGAAGGAATTTGAAAGAATGGCATACTCAGGTTGGCAAGAAACTAGGGTTATAGATCAACTCGGCAAACGGAAGGCACATTCGAGTTGATACCGAGGATATAACCTAGTGTCTGAGCATGCTCTCAAGAACTTGAGCATTTCAATATTCATCAAGGTTTACCAACATCCCTGCCAAGGATCCTGGTGACACAACATACTACCATGATGAATAATAATGGAGAATGCAGATGCAAAGGAAGACAACACTTTCTCAGCTTTCACCTTAGCTATGCCAATGGAACGAAATCTGGATGATCGACCGAGAGACATTTAACACTCCGCTTCTAATGTTCTCCTTGATGTAATAGAGTAACTCAACTTCTTGGTAACTATAACATCACCTAAGGTCGTACTTCGGGGCCCCAAGGGGGTCCATGAGGAACAACTTCCAAAATAAGTCATACCAAAACCTCACGGGGAGATGGCTAAGGTTGCTGATGCATGATATTATAATATTAAGTCTTCCGGCTAGGTGTGTTAGCAATGAAATCACTTTACCGGGTTACACAGAGACCAATATTATAATTCTTGGGAAAAGTTCCAACCATTATAACTGCCTGAGATTCAGCTCTGGTTGGTGATATTCTGTTTCAGACTCAGCATGTCTAAAAAGAAAGTTTGCAACACAAATCGACGAGATAACATTGCGAGATTCTCGGGAAATGGACTACAGAAGACAACTCCAAAACATGATCTGGATTTGCAAGATCCAAGTGAACACACTGTCCAAGACAATGATGAGCACATGAAAAGTCTTACCGCAAAACACTACCGAGTTCTGGTTTGGGAACCATCATTGCGGATGTCAAGTCGTTACATAAGCCCGGATTAGCTCTTATGAAGGAACCTCTTTTCCTTATACAAATCAATCAGTGGCTTGGTGTGCTAGGAGATACATATGTAATGAAGATGATGAGTCTATCAAACCATAGAATACTTCGCACGTGCATGACTGAGTTGGAATGATTCCATAGGAAGTAAAATAACTTTTCTTGAATTCACAGCGGCAACTTGCATCAAATGCACATGTATTAGAGGAAGTCACTTCTTAGACCTAACATATACCTCGTGCACGATACACGAAGAAAATGTCTACAAAGTTTCCAACACTAGCTTAATGTCCAACATAGATCATGGAGCAAATGAAAATGTTGTCGATGGACTAAAAAACAATTCATCGAGCTATCCATATAAATGGATTTCCACTACTATGTGAGCAAGATAATAGCATTGGTCAGACCAAAGAATATAATGGTGTATGCTCAAGGAAATCCACGAGTAAGACACCATTATGAAAATCTTTGGTTCTAAGTTTGATTTGACGATAGCCCATTGATACGTCCATTTTGCATCATGCTTTCATGTTGATATTTATCGCTTTTTGGGCTATTATTACACTTCACGGTATAATACTTATGCCTTTTCTCTCTTATTTTGCAAGATTTGCATGAAGAGGGAGAATGCCGGCAGCTGGAATTCTGGCCTGAAAAAGGAGCAAGTTTGAGATACCTATTCTGCGCAACTCCGAAAGCCGTGAAAATCAACGAGGATTTTTTTGGGATTTATAAAAAATACTAGGCCGAAGAAGTACCAGAGAGGCGCCAGCACGGGGCCACAAGCCTGCTAGGCGCGGCTTCCCCCTGGCCGCGCCTAGGGGGCTTGTGGGCTCCCACTTGGCCCTCTGGCTCCCCTCTTTTGCTACAAGAAGGGTTTCGTTCCAAAAATATCAAGTGGAGGCTTTTCGGAGGATTCACCGCCGCCATGTGGCGGAACTTGAGCAGAACCAAACTAGAGCTCCGGCAGGACGATCCTGCCGGGGGAACTTCCCTCCCGGAGGGGAAAATCATCGCCATCGTCATCACCAACACTCCTCTCATCAGAGGGGACTCATCACCATCAACATCTTCATCAGCATCATCTCATCTCCAAACCCTAGTTCATCTCTTGTAACCAATCTCCATCTCGCGACTCCGATTGGTACTTGTAAGGTTGTTAGTAGTGTTAATTACTTTTTGTAGTTGATGCTAGTTGGATTACTTGGTGGAAGATTATATGTTCAGATCCTTGATGCTATTCATTACCTCTCTGGTCATGAATATGATTAAGCTTTGGGAGTAGTTACTTTTGTTCCTGAGGACATGGGATAAGTCATGCTATAAGTAGTCATGTGAATTTGGTATTCATTCGATATTTTGATGTGTTGTATGTTGTTTTTCCTCTGGTGGTGTTATGTGAACGTCGACTACATAACACTTCACCATTATTTGGGCCTAGAGGAAGGCATTGGGAAGTAGTAAGTAGATGATGGGTTGCGAGAGTGACAGAAGCTTAAACCCTAGTTTATGCGTTGCTTCGTAAGGGGATGATTTGGATCCACTAGTTTAATACTATGGTTAGACTTTGTCTTAATTCTTCTTTCATAGTTGCGGGTGCTTGCGAGAGGGGTTAATCATAAGTGGGATGCTTGTCCAAGTAAGGGCAGTACCCAAGCACCGGTCCACCCACATATCAAACTATCAAAGTAACGAACGCGAATCATATGAATGTGATGAAAACTAGCTTGACAGAAATTTCCATGTGTCCTCGGGAGTGTTTTACCTCCTATAAGACTTTGTCCAGGCTTGTCCCTTGCTAAAAAAGGGATTGGGACACTTTGCTGCACCGTTGTTACTTTTGTTACTTGCTACTTGCTACAAATCATCTCACCACACAACTACTTGTTACCGATAATTTCAGTGCTTGCAGATTTTACCTTGCTAAAAAACACTTGTCAGATTCTTCTGCTCCTCGTTGGGTTCGACACTCTTACTTACCGAAAGGACTACGATAGATCCCCTATACTTGTGGGTCATCAAGACTCTTTTCTGGAGCCGTTGCTAGGGAGTGAAGCACCTTTGGTAAGTGGAAATTGGTAAGGAAACATTTATATAGTGTGCTGAAATTTATTGTCACTTGTCACTATGGAAACTAATCCTTTGAGGGGCTTATTCGGGGTATCTTCACCTCGAACGGAAGCACAAAGAGTTTCTCCTCAACCTGCTGCACCTACTGAAAATATTTGCTATAAGTTTCGTTCGGGTATGCTTGAGAAACTGCTGGCTAATCCTTTTACAGGAGATGGAACATCACATCCCGACTTGCATCTAATCTATGTAAATGAAGTTTGTGGTTTATTTAAGCTTGCAGGTTTGCCCGAGGATGAGTTCAATAAGAAGGACTTTCCCTTATCTTTGAGGGATAAGGCGTTGACATGGTATAGGCTATGTGATGATATTGGATCATGGAACTACAATCGGTTGAAATTGGAATTTCATAAAAAGTTTTATCCTATGCATCTAGTACATCATGATCGGAATTGTATTTATAATTTTTGGCCTCATGACAGAGAAAGCATTGCTCAAGCTTGGGGGAGGCTTAAGTCAATGTTATATTCCTGCCCCAACCATGAGCTCTCGAGTGAAACTATCATTCAGAACTTCTATGCTCGGCTTTCTCATGATGATCGCACCATGCTTGACACTTCTTGTACCAGTTCTTTTATGAAGAGAGATATTGACTTCAAATGGAATTTATTGGAGAGAATTAAACGCAACTCTGAAGATTGGGAGCTTGAAGAAGGTAAGGAGTGAGGTATGAATTTCAAGTTTGATTGCGTTAAATCCTTTGTTGAAACAAATACTTTTTGTGATTTTAGCGCTAAGTATGGACTTGACTCTGAGACAGTAGCTTCACTGTGTGAATCATTTGCTGCTCATATTGATATCCCCAAAGAGAAGTGGTTGAAATATCATCCTCCCTTAGAAGTCAATGTAGTTAAATTCAATCTAGTTGAAGAGAAAGTCATTGCCTATAATGATCCTATTGTTCCTAGTGCTTACATTGAGAAACCACCTTTCCCTGTTAGGATAAAGGATCATTCTAAAGCTTCAACTGTAATACGCAGAGGCTACATTAGAACACCTACACCCCCTGAGAAAATTAGAGTTGAACCTAGCATTGCTGTTATCAAAGATCTCCTGTCTGACAATGTTGATGACCATGATATTCACTTCTGTGTAGATGCCGCTAGAATTGCTAAACCACACGCTAGAGACAAACACAGGCCTGTTGTTGGCACGCCTGTTGTTTCTGTTAAGATAGGAGATCATTGCTATCATGGTTTATGTGATGTGGGTGCTAGTGTTAGTGCACTACCTCAATCCTTATATGATGAAATTAAAGACGAGATTGCACCTGTCGAGATAGAACCTATTGATGTCACTATTCAGCTTGCCAATAGAGATACTATCTGCCATGTGGGAATTGTTAGGGATGTTGAAGTCTTGTGTGGTAAAACGAAGTATCCTGCTGATTTCCTCGTTCTTGCTACCGCCCAAGATAGCTTTTGTCCCATCACATTTCGCAGACCTTTTCTCAATACCGTCAATGCTCATATTGACTGTGAGAAGCAAACTGTCACTGTTGGTTTTGAAGGTGTGTCACACGAGTTCAATTTCTCCAAGTTTGGTAGACAACCTCATGAAAAAGAGTTGCCTAGTAAGGATGAAACTATTGCCCTAGCTTCTATTTCCGGTCCTCCTACTGATCAGAGCAATACTTGCTTGAGCATGAAAATGATATGCATATGGATGAAAGGGATGAGATAGATAGAGTTGTCTTAGAACAATATCCTATCCTTAAGAATAATTGCCTGTTGAACTACTTGGGGATCCACCCCACCAAAGGGTGATCCTGTGTTCAAGCTTAAACAGTTGCCTCATACTCTTTAGTATGCTTATGTTGATGAAAAAGAGATATATCCTGTTATTATTAGCATGAAGAAAATAAGTTACTAAAAACTCCGAGGAAGCACCATGCTTCTATTGGATATACTCTTGATGATCTTAAGGGCATTAGTCCCACTCTATGCCAGCACAAGATTGAAAGTGATCCTGATTCCAAGCCAGTTGCTGATCATCAACGGAGATTAAATCCTAAGATGAAAGAGGTAGTAATAAACGAAATACTAAAGCTCCTGTAAGCAGGTATTATCTATCCTGTTGCTCATAGTGATTGGGCGAGTCCCGTGCATTGCGTCCCTAAGAAGGGAGGTATTACCATTGTCCCTAATGATAAGGATGAATTGGTCCCACAGAGGATTATTACTGGCTATAGGATGGTGATCGATTTTAGGAAATTGAATAAGGCCACTAGGAAAGATCATTACCCTTTGCCTTTTATCGACCAAATGCTAGAAAGACTGTCTAAACACACACACTTCTGCTTTCTAGACGGTTATTCTGGTTTCTCCCAAATACCAGTTGCACAAGCTGATCAGGAGAAAACCACTTTCACCTGCCCTTTCGGTACCTTTGCTTATAGACGTATGCCTTTTGGCTTATGTAATGCACCTGCCACCTTTCAAAGATGTATGATGGCTATATTCTCTGACTTTTGTGAAAAGATTGTTGAGGTTTTCATGGATGACTTCTCCGTTTACAGGTCTTCTTTTGATGATCGCCTCAGCAACCTTGATCGAGTCTTGTAGAGATGTAAAGACACCAATCTTGTCTTGAATTGGGAGAAGTGCCACTTTATGGTCAATGAAGGGATCGTGTTAGGACAAAAAATTTCTGAAAGAGGTATTGAAGTTGATAAGGCTAAGGTTGACGCAATCGAGAAAATGCCATGCCCCACATATATCAAAGGTATAAGAAGTTTCCTTGGTCATGCTTGTTTCTATAAGAGGTTCACTAAAGACTTCTCTAAGATTTCTAGGCCTCTTACCAATCTCTTGCAAAAGGATATTCCTTTTGTTTTTGATGATGATTGTGAGGAAGCCTTCGAAATACTTAAGAAGGCCTTGATAACCGCGCCTATTGTTCAACCACCTGATTGGAACTTACCTTTCGAAATCATGTGTGATGCTAGTGATTATGTTGTTGGTGCTGTCCTAGGGCAAAGAGTTGATAAGAAGTTGAATGTTATTCAGACAGTGCCCAAAGAAACTATGCTACTATGGAAAATGAATTTTTAGCAGTCGTGTTTGCATGTGAAAAGTTCAGATCTTACATAGTTGATTCCAAAGTCACTACTCACACTGATCATGCTCCTATTAAGTACCTCATGGAGAAGAAAGACACTAAACCTAGACTCATCATATGGGTTCTCTTGCTACAAGAATTTGATTTGCACGTTGTCGACAGGAAGGGTGTTGATAACCCCGTAGCAGATAGCTTGTCTAGGTTGGAGAATGTTCTTGATAACCCACAACCTATTGATGATAGCTTTCCTGGTGAGCAATTGAATGTCATCAATACTTCACGTAGTGCACCGTGGTATGCTGATTATGCAAACTATATCATTGCCAAATATATACCACCTAGATTCACATACCAGCAAAAGAGGATATTCTTCTTTGACTTGAGACATTACTTTTGGGATGATCCTCACCTTTATAAGGAAGGAGTAGATGGTGTTATTAGGCGTTGTGCACCTGAACATGAGCTGGGATAGATCCTACAGAAGTGTCACTCCGAGGCCTACGGAGGACACCATGCAGGAGATAGAACTGCACACAAGGTATTGCAATCAGGTTTCTATTGGCCTACTCTCTTCAAGGATGCCCGTAAGTTTGTCTTGTCTTGTGACGAATGGCAAAGAATAGGTAATATCAGTAAACGTCAGGAAATGCCTATGAACTATTCACTTGTCATTGAACCATTTCATGTTTGGGGCTTTGATTATATGGGACCTTTTCCATAACCCAATGGGTATACTCATATCCTAGTTGCTGTTGATTACGTTACTATGTGGGTAGAAACTATCCCGACTAGTAGTGCTGGTCACAACACGTCTATCAGGATGCTTACAGAAGTTATTTTCCCTAGATTTTGAGTCCCTAGATATCTAATGACCGACGGTGGTTCACATTTCATTCATGGTGTTTTCCGTAAAACGCTTGCTAAGTACGATGTCAACCATAGAATTGCGTCTCCCTATCATCCTCAGCACAGTGGTCAAGTAGAGCTAAGCAATAGAGAGATTAAACTAATTCTGCAAAAGACTGTCAATAGATCTAGAAAGAATTGGTCTAAGAAGCTCTATGATGCACTATGGGCTTATAGAACTTCCTATAAGAATCCCATGGGCATGTCCCCGTACAAAATGGTGTACGGTAAAGCATGTCATTTACCTCTTGAGCTAGAGCATAAAGCTTATTTGGCAATGTAAGAGCTCAACTTTGATTTCAAACTTGCTGGTGAGAAGAGGTTATTTGATATTAGCTCGCTTGATGAATGGAGAACTCAGGCATATGAAAATTCCAAGTTGTTCAAAGAAAAGGTTAAGAGGTGGCATGATAAAAGGATACAGAAACGTGAATTGAGTGTAGGTGATTATGTCTTGCTATATAATTCTCGTTTAAGATTTTTTGTAGGCAAGCTTCTCTCTAAATAGGAAGGTCCTTACATTGTTGAGGAAGTATATCGTTCTGGTGCCATCAAGATCAACAACACACAAGGTAATTTTCCGAGAGTGGTAAATGGGCAAAGAATCAAGCATTATATCTCAGGTACTCCCATAAATGTTGAAAGCAATATTATCAATAACATAACGCCGGAAGAGTACCTAAGGGATATTTATCAGCCTTTTTCAGACTCCGAAAATGAAGAGGTATGTGATTCGGTAAGTAAACAGACTCCAAAACTTTTCAAGTAGGAATTTTTCTCCGTTTTGGACTTCTTGAAAAAATAGAAAAATTTGAAGTAGTCCGGAAAGCACACGAGGAGGCGACAAGCCTGCCAAGTGCGGGCCACCCACCGGCCGCGCCTGGGGGGCTTGTGGCCACCTCGTGTGCCTCCCAGACTCCTTTTTCTTGCGGAGTACTCCTTCTGGTCTCGAAAAAATCATTATATATTCTCCCGAAAGGTGTGACCCTCGTATCACGCAAATTTCCTGTGTTTTCATTTCGAGCCTGTTTTCTGCCGCAGATTTAGAGCAAGGATCCCATCTCAGGAATCTGTCGGGGAGAACAATTTCCCTCAAGTCTATGAAGAAGTAGATGCTGATCTGAAAAGAGTGGAAGTCACGGAAGCCAAGGGCAAAACTAAGGAGAAGAATCAGGTGTGGGATGAAGTACAATCTGTGTTCAACAAGGAAGAAGTTGAAGAAGTGGATTTCCTCCAATCCTACCTCCACCTACTGTCTCCATCCTTGATTGAACTCTTGAGTTTTTGTGAAACAACTCGTGCTCGCAATACTTATCTCACTCATGAAGTTGTTTTGCTGGAGAAACATATCACAGATCTCCAAGGTATAAATCAAAGATTGATGGCCCTCTTGGAATCAAAGGACAAAACGACTCCATCACTATCACCTCCAAAGGAAGACAACTAAGCATGGGTATGGGCAATCCCCTTGGCTTGTGCAAAGCTTGGTGGAGTTTCCCCGGTATCGTATCACCATCACATCTTTTGCCTTTACCTTTTCTTAGTTCGTTCCTTTTCAGTTTTATCTTTCTCTAGTAAATTAAAGGTCTTAGTGTTTTAGGCTTGAGTTTTGCCTTGTGTCACCCCCGATGTATTCGAGCTTGTGAGCCATATAATAAAGAGTGTCTTAGTTAAGGGCCTTGCCTCATGCCATGATCAAAAGATTGAGAAAAGAACAAACGCATGAAAGATCATGTAATGATCTTATGGGAAGTGATGGCTTCACATATAAAAAGAATGATGATTGAAACTTGTTGAGGGTAGACAAACGTATACCTTGGTCATTGTTGCAATTAATAGGAAGTGATAAAGAAGGATAGGTTCACATCTAAATATATCATCTTTGACACCATCTATGATTGTGAACACTCACTACACTATTACATGCTTAGAAGTAGATGTTGGACAAGGAAGACAATATAATGAATTGTGTTTGGTGGTTCCGAACAATGTTATATGATTAGAGATCCCTTAGCATGTGACGATTGCTTCCACCTCATATTAGACAGACCTTCCGCACCAAGTAGAGATACTACTTGTGCATCCATAAACCTTCAACCCATGAGAGTCCACCATACATACCTATGGATTGAATAAGATTCCTCAAGTAAGTTGTCATCGGTGCAAGCAATAAAAATTGCTCCCTAATTATGTATGATCTATTAGTGTGTAGAAAATAAGCTTTATACAAACCTGTGATGAGAAAGACATAAAAGCGACAGACTGCATAATAAAGTTCTTTATCACAGGAGGCAATATAAAATGACGTTCCTCCACACTAAGAGGACACACATCCAAACCTCGAAAGCGGATGACAAGCTCTGCTTCCCTCTGCGAAGGGCCTATCTTGTACCTTTACTTTTTGACCTTGAAAGAGTCATGGTGATCTTCACCAATTCATATGTCAACTTGGAAGTAAGTATTCATGAATTATTGTTGTTGACATTACCCTTGAGGTAAGTGGTTGGGAGGCGAAACTATAATCCCCTATCTTCCACTGTGTCCGACTGAAACTTTGATCTCATGAGTACCACGTGAGTTGTAGCAATTGTAGAGAACGGAAAGATGATTGAGTATGTGGATTTGCTTTACAAGCTCTTATTTAACTCTTTCCGATGTTGTGATAAATTGCAATTGCTTCAATGACTAAAGGCTATCGGTTGTTAATTCTCGGTAAGGTTCTTGATCCATGCTTTACTTTGTGAAGGAATTATCACTTTAGCATGAGAGATTATATGTTGGTATTGCTGTTCTGACAATGATGATGATGTCTGCATGTTCGTATTTTGTTTTGTCGACACCTCTCTCTCTAAACATGTGGGCATGTTTAGTGATCTCGGCTTTCGCTTGAGGACATGCGAGGTCTAAGCTTGGGGGAGTTAATACATCCATTTTGCATCATGCTTTAATGTTGATATTTATTGCTTTTTGGGCTGTTATTACACTTCACGGTACAATACTTATGCCTTTTCTCACTTATTTTGCAAGGTTTACATGAAGAGGGAGAATGCCGACAGCTGGAATTCTGGCCTGAAAAAGGAGCAAGTTTGAGATACCTATTCTACGCAAATCCAAAAGTTGTGAAAATCAATGAGGATTTTTTTGGGATTTATACAAAATACTGGGTCGAAGAAGTACCAGAGGGGCGCCAGCAGGAGGCCACAAGCCTTCTAGGCGCGGCCTGCCTCCCTGGTCGCGCCTAGGGGGCTTGTGGGCTCCCACTTGGCCCTCTAACTCCCCTCTTTTTCTACAAGAAGGGTTTCGTTTCTGAAAAAATCAAGAGGAGGCTTTTCGGAGGATTCGCCGCCGCCACGAGGCGGAACTTGAGCAGAAACAATCTAGAGCTCCGGCAGGACGATCCTGCTGCGGAAACTTCCCTCCTGGAGGGGGAAATCGTCGCCATCGTCATCACCAACACTCCTCTCATCGGAGGGGACTCATCACCATCAACATCTTCATCAGCACCATCTCATCTCCAAACCCTAGTTCATCTCTTGTAACCAATCTCCGTCTCGCGACTCCGGTTGGTACTTGTAAGGTTGCTAGTAGTGTTAATTACTATTTGTAGTTGATGCTAGTTGGATTACTTGGTGGAAGATTATATGTTCAGATCCTTGATGCTATTCATTACCTCTCTGGTCATGAATGTGATTATGATTTGTGAGTAGTTACTTTTGTTCCTGAGGACATGGGATAAGTCATGCTATAAGTAGTCATGTGAATTTGGTATTCGTTCGATATTTTGATGTGTTGTATGTTGTTTTTCCTCTAGTGGTGTTATGTGAACATCGACTACATAACACTTCACCATTATTTGGGCCTAGAGGAAGGCATTGGGAAGTAGTAAGTAGATGATGGGTTGCTATAATGACAGAAGCTTAAACCCTTGTTTATGCGTTGCTTCGTAAGGGGCTGATTTGGATCCACTAGTTTAATGCTATGGTTAGACTTTGTCTTAATTCTTCTTTCGTAGTTGCGGATGATTGCGAGAGGGGTTAAACATAAGTGGGATTCTTGTCCAAGTAAGGGCAGTACCCAAGCACCGGTCCACCCACATATCAAACTATCAAAGTAACCAACGCGAATCATATGAACCTGATGAAAACTAGCTTGACAGAAATTCCCATGTGTCCTCGGGAGCGTTTTACCTCCTGTAAGACTTTGTCCACGCTTGTCCCTTGCTACAAAAGGGATTGGGCCACTTTGCTGCATCGTTGTTACTTTTGTTACTTGCTACTTGCTACGAATCATCTCACCACACAAGTACTTGTTACCGATAATTTCAGTGCTTGCAGATTTTACCTTGTTGAAAACCACTTGTCAGATCCTTCTGCTCCCCGTTGGGTTCGACACTCTTACTTATCGAAAGGACCACGATAGATCCCCTATACTTGTGGGTCATCACCCATATTCAAATCAAAAATTGGACAAGATAATATATGCAACAATTGATCACACGAATCAACTGATGAGAATATCATCTTTCTTCAACACTCACACACACGCCACAAAGATATCCCTTTGAAATGAAGTAAGTTAGGCAGAGCTTTTATCTTCCAACTCTCCAAGTTGTTGTCTAGCTTAACCAACTAGCTCGGGGGTATCCAACACAGATTTTTGGAGAAGGGTGGCTTATAGGGAAACCCACTTGATCACGAGCTCTATCATAATAGTTAGGAAACAACCTGGTAATACTTCTGAGAAGATATTTGGAAAATCACGAACCACTGATATGTTAATAAGCCCAGGAACAATCTCGCTTTTTAGGGCAAGATGATATGATCAAAGAGCGAAGGATTGGCACAATCCTAACCCATTGATCGAAAAGTGCACCATGAAACATGGACTAGGTAGCACGGTCAATCTTAAGATGACGATTCAATCACCATCACCATAAGAGTGAATTTATTGTCCATTAACTACCAAGCAATGGCATTGCTAGGAGTACTTATTTCACACAACATGGTTGACTTGTCGATATTCCGGTTACAACCAACCCAAAAACCGAGGGATGAATAATGATGTTGAGAAGTTTCAGTACATCAAGAGCTCATAAGAGATGGTGCAATTCTCACGACATTCTTGACAAAAAAGGGGGGGGGGGTAATACTCCAAGATAGAACAGAACAAAAGTTGGATTGGTATTTTGATCTGCGGAATACAACTACTTTGACCCAATCCAAGAAATGGATGAGGTACTTGAGTTTGCTTCTCCCAGTCATTCTGAAATAGAACAACTTGACGGACCACAAGAATAACAGGCATCGATGACACAAATGCACAACTACTCTTAACTATCCTCTCATGGATGAAGGTCAGAAACAATTGAAGAGGGGCAACTCAAAAGCACATGATTTTTTGAGTTGTAGATGCATAGATTAGCATGTCAAACAAGTTCAACATAATTCTTCCAGATAACCCATGCAGAAGGGAGGAGTTGGCAGAACCACAATATGGAGTAGAGAACTCATCATTAGCACTCTTGTTGTGATGTTTAGTTCATGAAGAACTTCTGCCAGAGATGGTCCATGGTATTGGAAGAATGATATACCACGCACCTCGAGGACTAGGAGAAGGTTACTAATCATTCTAAAGGAGCTAGCAACACTATCAACAGAAGTGAGCAGAATGATCCTTCGGTTCAAGAATCCAGAAATAGAATACCTACTAGCTAAATAACATCACGGGATGTTTTCGAAAATGATGGCCAGAATTATCACACTGGGAACCAAAACACATCTAGACTATTGGGTGGTTTTTGGAGGTAACATGGTTTTCTAACACTTTAACAAATATGTCGAGGCAATAGAGTACCTCAACAGAATGATTAGTGTGCTTTGTCTGGCCAAAAAGACATTAACTCGGGATGAGAGAATTTGCAATTGCATCAGATTATTTAGAAACCTTGGAAAACTCGGACAGCATAACGGCTGTATGGGCATGAAATATGAGGCAGCCTGCAAGAAAACTGACAACATAATAATTGAATTCTTATGGAGACACTAGTCCTTGAAGAAAACAACTTTCCTATAAGTCTCCATCATAGTAACTCGTCATCCTAATGATTAGATGAGAAAGCCTAATTCTTAAACCCCGTAGAATAAGGAAGAGGATGACTCAGAATAAGAATGACACAAGGAAAGGAGTAAAAAGTGCCTTACGTTCCCTTCCACAAATAATTCCCTTATATAACTAAAGAGTTGCTAGACACAACATCGACCAGTTTGGCTTGGTTATCCTACAGGCAGTCAAGCTCTAATACCAAAGCTGTCGGGACCCCGATCCAAATTCATAAGAACCCAACCTGTAACACATCACATCACTTTGCGGCCTCACGCACGGTAAACTCCACGGCTGCCACCTTACCTTGGCCGGGACCGCTTGCGTCTTTTGGCTCACGTATATGAATGTTTCGCTAGCATTCAAACGACAAAGAACCCGGGTCGACATGACTAGTTATAAAACCAAGTGGTACATCCATACAAGGACATGCATACATAACCCAACAAAGCAGGTGTCGGTCATCAGCATGTGTGGACGAGTTGTAGCAAGCTACAAGGACTCCATTACACCGCGTGACATTTCCCCGAAGGGACGGACACACCAGCAAAGAAGGATACATGGTGGTCACAATGTGTCCGGAGCAGTAGCAAGCTACCAAAGCTCGGTGGAAGCACAAAGAGGCATTTCCCCGTAAAGAGTACTACTAAAGGCACACAACTAGGTGTCGAATCCCACACATATAATGCATTTCATAACATACACACAATATGCACGATATGTGTAGATACAACATGGCATCACAACATAACTCTATGATTCAAGCTTTTATTAAAGACTCATAAGAATCAACATAGTATGATATTACAAACAGGGGTCTCGTGACCCGACACTCAAGTCATACAAACATTAAGAGGAAGCATAACATGTCTAGGTACACACATCTACTAAAAGTGGCTGGAAGAGCCTAAAAAGCTACAACGACCCTACCAAAGGAACTAGACCTCTGTGTGGGATTCCCAAGCTATTCCGGTCAACATTGAACACATCGTGTAGAAACCTTTAGTGAGACTAAAGTATTCTCTGCAAAAACATAAATAAAGCAACTGTGAGTACAAAGGTACTCAGCAAGACTTACATCAGAACTATCTACATATGCATTAGTATCAATGAAGGGGTTGTGGAGTTTAAATGCAGCAAGCCAGCTTTGACTTTTGGCTAACCTGTACTGCGACTACAAGTTCTTGCTTTGAGGTGGGATAGTGCACACGAGTCCACATATTCACCAATCAATACACCAATATGGATCCACACTCATCTCCCTACGAGAAGGCCATCCATAGCACTCACACTTATCTTGCATGTTTTAAAGTATCCATTTAAATTGTCTATGTACCACGTAATGTTTCCAAGTAGTCCATATTCGAGGATGTGGCTATTTGAACAGATTAAATCACCCTGCAGGGGTATACTTCTTCACAATTGCTCTCACCACTTAGCACCTTTTGCACGTCATGCATCTCGACAACCTTCAAGCGGAAGCACTGGCGTGGGTGTCGGCCACGACCGTTAACCACACAAGACCCTAGTCCAGGTTTATCGCCTATTTGAGATTGAACCCGCAAGGAAGTCCGGCCGAGGTTTCCTCTACGGCCCCAAACGATGTGCGCAGGGTTCCCAAGCCCACCATCCGGGTGACACTTGGTACACCGTGCCACTGTGTATCTACTGCACTGAAGCCTACCCCGTCGGGCAGAGCTAAACATGGCTGCCAACACTTTTCCTACAAACACCAGAAACTAGTTGCAACTCCCGGACAGAGATCTAGGCGATTAATAAGCCGAGAGGGTCAATTAAGTATCCCAATGTGTGGTAGTATCTTGTCTTGGATAACATACATACAACTCAGTTCTTAAGGACGGTCCCAATGAGACAACCCACCATGTACGCCTACATGGCTCTCATCGCTACCTTTACCAAATTGGTTTCACACCTTTACTCTCACACTGTAGGACATGAACACAACCATTTCGATTCATCATCCAGATGGATTAGACCCGACATGACTCTAAGCATAGCAGGCATTGTAAGCAAGCATCGATGAGTAAGCATAACAAGGCTTAAGAAGTAGCTACTCATACTAAGTGGTTTCAACTATTTACTGTGGCAAAAACAGGTCATGCAGAGGAATGGGTTCAACTACCGGAACATGTAAACGTTGAATCATGTTTGTCCTAATGCAATAAAAGAGAGCAGGAGCGAGAGAGTGGGTTTATATCAATATGCTCAAGGGGGTTTGCTTGCCTGATAGTTCTGAAGATAGCCATGATTCTTCATCAATGTCAACGATCACATCGTCGGAACCATCGTCTACCGAGAGGGAACATCACCGACATACACACAAGAATAATATTTACTTCACACAAATGCAACACTATGATGCATGATCATGTCATGGTAGAATGTTGTTGATTGAGCTAATGCATCTATCATAATGATTAAATGAAGTTAGTTTGAACAAAAGGTTCAATTCAAACTCCATATATGATTATTTAAATGTCATTTATTTGATTTGTCCAAAACAGGGAACAAAAGTAGTTCTAACATGCATGAAAATGCCATAAACAGATTCTTTGGATTTTTCTGATAATGTTTCATATTTTATTTGTTTCATTTGGAATTATATTATTTTCTATGATTTTTCAAAGTTTTTAGCATTTTATGGAATTATTTTAACCCAGAAATACATTTAATGTGTCATCATTACGTCAACTTGACCTGAGCAAGTCAACTGACCCTGTTGGGTCAAACCTAATAGGTAGGGCCCATGTGTCATATGCACAACCCTAATTAGTATTTAGTTTTAAAAAATGGAATTAATTAGGTGCTCTGGGCCCACGTGTCATGGAACTAGAGGGTGATTAAACAAAACAAGGGGGGGGGGGGGGTTGGCCGGCGGCTCCTCGCCGGCGACCACCCAAGGCGGCGAAACTCGCCGGAATGGCCCTCCGGCATCGGTTGGAGGTGCCGAAGGCACCAGGGTGTAGCCCAGGTTGGGCCGCATCCATCCTGACCCTGCCACATGCCAGGGGGTGGTCGAACGAGGCCAACGACGACCTCGCGCGGTGGCCGGAGTCGGCCACGGTGGGGCTATGGCATAGGGCAGGGGATAGGATGGGGAGATGGGGGAACGGAGCGGGGCTCACGACGGTTCCAATGGGGGCAACGGCGACGGAGGAGGAGCTCGGGGCAGGGCGAATTGCCGTCGACGGGCTCCGGTGGCCGGAGTTGAAAATGACGGCAAGGAGGGCGATGCAGGGCTCGAGGGCTCGATTCCTTCAACGAGAAAGGTTAGGGCGACGAGGCCGTTCTGTTGGGCGCGAAAGAGAGGCGAGGGGTGGCCGAAGGCTGCGGTGGTGACAGACGGTGGCGACGGCAGCGCGCGGTCATGGCAGGGAAAGGACAAGAGAGCGAGGAAGAGAGGGAATGAGATGGTGAGTTCGATGGGGGTGGCTCTCCCGAGTCTACCCCACTCACCAGAGCGGCGGGGAGGCCAAGCAGGCAGGGTGGAGGTGGCCGGCGACGTGGCCGTGCGCGCCACGCACTTGCCTGTCCTCCTGGCACGAGGGGAAGAAGACCCCCACGCCTTGTGTGGTGGGCTGGCTTCCCTCCTCGGTCAAGAAGGCCTGGTAAGTTTCTTTGTTTTCTTGTTTGCTTTTTCCCCTTTTCTGGCAGTTGTTTTGATTTTAAAAATAAGATCAATCATTCAGAAAATCCTAATGACATCTTTATGTGACATAACATAATTGTCCAATGCCACACAATTATTTTCACAGTATATGAAACTATATTTTGTATCTAGAAAATATAATTCCATTTAAAATAATTGTTTGATTGATTCAAAAATCCAAGATAAATGTTTCTTTGTTTTCAAAAATACATATTTTAATCTTTACTCGGCTCAATATTTTATTAGAAAATCAGGGACATTTTCTTGGAGTTGTTTGAAGTAATTTTTATCTTGGTCATTTGACAAAATTCTGTATGGAACTTGATCATATATCAATTCAAATCCTTTTGAATTTAGAAAGCATGCATCAGTATGCAATGGCAAGTGATGACCCACAAGTATAGGGGATCAATCGTAGTCCTTTCGATAAGTAAGAGTGTCGAACCCAACGAGGACCAGAAGGCTCTGATAAACGGTTTTCAGCAAGGTAATAACTGCAAGCACTGAAAGTAGCGGTAACAAGTGATGATGTAGCGAGGTGAAACGTAGCAAGTGAAAAGTAACAAGTAGTAGAAATGGTGTAGCAAGTGGCCCAATCCCTTTTGTAGCAAGGGACAAGCCTGAACAAAGACTTATAGGAGGAAAAACGCTCCCGAGGACACATGAGAATTTCTGTCATGCTAGTTTCATCATGTTCATATGATTCACGTTCGTTACTTTGATAGTTTGATATGTGGGTGGACCGGCGCTTGGGTAATGCCCTTACTTGGACAACCATCCTAATGTCAGCTGTGCTTCCCTTGCAACGACGCCAAGAATAGTCGTGTCGACGGCACCAGGAATCCTTGAGCTGCGGCTACGCCTTAAGGGACTTCCTAGGCAAGTATGCAAAGGATTTCCCCCTTGGCCTTGGAGCCTTGCGTTGGTGTTCCCTCGAAGCGGAAAGGGTGATGTAGCACAACGTTGGTAAGTATTTCCCTCAGTTTGAGAACCAAGGTATCAATCCGGTGGAGGAGTATCACAAGATCCTACACAAACACAAAAGCTTGCTCCAACGCTATGAAGGGGTTGTCAATCCCTTATAGATTGTTTGCCAAGTGAGAACTGAAAGCAACAAAGTAACAAAGCAAAGTAAAAGCGGAGGTGTAAACGATGGATGTGAATAGACCCGGGGGCCGTAGTGTTTACTAGTGGCTTCTCTCATGAAAGCAAGTAGACGGTGGGTGAACAAATTACTGTCGAGCAATTGATAGAATCGCGCAAAGTTGTGACGATATCTATGCAATGATTATATCTATAGGCATCACATCCAAAACAAGTAGACCGATACTTTCTGCATCTACTACTATTACTCCACACGTCGACCGCTATCCAGCATGCATCTAGTGTATTAAGTCCATAAGAACAAAGTAACGCCTTAAGCAAGATGACATGATGTAGAGGGATAATCTCAAACCAATGATAAAAATCCCATCTTTTTACCCTTGATGGCAACTACTTGATGTGTGCCTTGCTGCCCCTACTGTCACTGCGAAAGGTCACCACATGGTAGAACCCAAAACCAAGCACTTCTCCCATTGCAAGAATCATAGATCTAGTTGGCCAAACAAAACCCAAGACTCGGAGAGACTTACAAGGATATCAAATCATGCATATAAGAAATCAACAAAGACTCAAATATATATCATAGATAATTTGATCACAAATCCACAATTCATCGGATCTCGACAAACACACTGCCAAAGAAGATTACATCGGATAGATCTCCATGAAGATCGTGGAGAACTTTGTATTGAAGATCCAAGAGAGAGAAGAAGCCATCTAGCTACTAACTACGGACCCGTAGGTCTGAAGTGAACTACACACGAGTCAATGGAGGGGCGATGATGATGATGAAGAAGCCCTCCAACTCCAAAGTCCCCTCCGGCAGGGCGCCGGGAAGGGTCTCCGGATGAGATCACGCGGAAACGGAAGCTTGCGGCGGCGGAAAAGTATTTTCGAGGCTCCCCTGAATTTTTGCTGAATATTTGGGAATATATAGGCCAAGGATCTAGGTCAGTGGGCGGCTAGGGAGGCCAGAAGCCCTGACACCGCCGCCTCCCCCCTGGTGGCGGAGTGGGGGGGGTTTGCGGGCTCCCTGGAGCCCACCTGGCTTGGCCCAAAGGCTCCCTGATATTCTTCCATTCGGGAAAAATCATTTCTGGGTTTTTATTCAGTTTGGACTCTGTTCCAAAATCAGATCTGAAAAGAGTCAAAAACACAGAAAAAACACGAACTAGCACTTGGCACTGAATTAATAAGTTAGTCCCAAAAAAGATATAAAAGGTACATAAAACATCCAAAGAAGACAAGATAACAACGTGAAACCATCAAAAATTATAGATACGTTTGAGACGTATCAAGCATCCCCAAGCTTAACTCCTGCTCGTCCTCGAGTAGGGAAGTGATAAAGAATGAATTTTTGATGCTTTCATGCGACCTAGCATAGGTGTCCTTTGTAATTCCTCTTATGTGACGTGAATGTTCAGATCCATTAGATTTAAAACAATAGTTTGCTATTGACGTGGAAAGAATAATAATTCAAGCAAACTAGCAAGGTAATCATGAACTTTCAAAACAACAAGGCCAAAAGAAAGTTATCCCTACAAAAGCATATAGTCTGGCTATGCTCTATCATCATTGCACAACGAATTTAAATCCTGCACAACCCCCATATTGTCCAAGTAATTGTTTCACACCTTTACTTCCTCAAACCTCTTCAACTCTCACGCAATACATGAGCGTGAGCCATGGTTATAGCACTATAGATGGTGTGGAGTGTGGTAGAGGTTGCAAGACAAAAAGGAGAAGATAGTCACATTAACTAGGCATATCAATGAGCTGTGGAGATGCTCATCAATAGATATCAATGTGAATGAGTAGGGATTGCCATACAAATGATGCGCTAGAGCTAAGAGTATATGAAAGCTCTTAAAGAAAACTAGTGGGTGTGCATCCAACTTGCTTGCTCACGAAGACCTAAGGCAATTTTGAGGAAGCCTATCATTGGAATATACAAGCCAAGTTATATAATGAAAATTTCCCACTAGCTATATGGTGGTGACAAAACGAGAGACTCTCAATCATGAATATCATGGTACTTAATATGCACAAGTGTGGAAAAAGTGGTAGCATTGTCCCTTCTCTCTTTTTCTCTCATTTTTTTATTTGGTGGGCTCTTTGGCCTCTTTTTTTTATTTTGGTGGGCTTCTTTGGCCTCTTTTATTTCCCCACATGGGTCAATGCTCCATTAATGATGATCATCACACTTTCAACTCAAAACTTAGAGCAACTATGACTCTATATGGAATGCCTTCGGTAGTGTACCGTGGCAAGGATCTAGCATGGCATAGACATCAATGGAAACATCATGCTAGCTATCTTACGATCATGCAATGGCAATGTAGACGTGGTGGCACATGTCATGGTGGTAGTTGCATGGCAATATATCTCGGAATGACTTTCAAAAAGCCATAGTAGGTAGGTATGGTGGCTGTTTTGAGGGAGGCTAATGGTGGGTTTTGTGCACCGGCGAAAGTTGCACGACACTAAGAAGATAGTGAAGGTGGAAGGTGAAAGTGCATCTAAACCATGGACTCTACATCAGTCACGAAGAACTCATATACTTGTTGCAAAAGTTCTATTAGTAATCGAAACAAAGCATTCAACGCATACTCCTAGGGGAAGGGTTGCTAGGTATAAACCATCGCGCAATCCCGACCGCCACAAAAAGGATGACAATCAATATACTAATCATGCTCAGATTTCATCACATAGCGGTTCACCATCCGTGCATGCTACGGGAATCACTAAGTTCAACACAAGTATTTCTAGATCCACAACACTTTACTAGCATAACTTCAAAATTACCATAACCACAACTCAAAACTAATTGAGATGAATCAAACTTCTTTAACTATTCACTGCACAAGAAGGTGGAAGTTTTCGTATTCCTTTGGATAACTACCCCTTTTGAGACTACTTTCAAAGCATAGATAAACTACAAAACCATGCACCGCTGTGCTCTAAAAGATATAAGTGAATCACATAGAGCAAAAGTATCTAGCTCAAAAGATATAAGTGAAGCACATGTGAGCTGAATTGTCTACCAAAAGATATAAGTGAAGCTCGACAAAATCACGGTGAGTGCATGTCTCTCTCTATAGGTGTGCAGCAAGGATGATTGTGACACAACAAAAATAAAAGACTCCTACGATACAAGCCGCTCCAAGCAAAAACACATAACATGTGGTGAATAAAAATATAGGCACAAGTAACGTTACTGATGGATTGAAGACGAGAGAGGGGATGCCTTCCCGGGGCATCCCAAAGCTTAGGCTTTTACGGCATCCTTGATTCTCTTTGGGTGCCTTGGGCATCCCCAAGCTTGAGATCTTGCCACTCTTTATCTCTTTGTCCATACGAACTTTACCAAAAACTTGAAAACTTCACAACACGAAACTTAAACAGAAACTCGTGATAACTTTAGTACAAGAAAGCAAACTACCACTCCCTTAGGTACTGTAGCAAACTTAAATTCTACTTATGCTGATGTTGGATTACTGTATTTTCAATCTTCCATGGCTAATAACCCCCGATACTATCCATAGTTTCATCAAAATAAGCAACCAACATAACAAAAAAAACAGAATCTGTTAACAACAGACCAGTCTGTAGCAATATGTATATTTCGTATACCTCTAGTACTTCAAAAAATCTGAAAAGTTATGAAAGTCTGAATAATTTGCATAGAAATCAGCAGCAAAAAGAATAAACGCAAAAGCTTTGACAGAAAAAAATGAAAATTCTTTTCGTGAGCAGAAAGTTTCTGTCTTTTCCAGCATGACCAAACGATCATCCCCAAGACTAATCATAACGGTTTTGCTTGGCACAAACGCAAAAAAGAAACACAAAAAACACAATCATAACAGAATTATGAAAGTGTGGAAAACACAAAACAGAAAGAAAAAGGATAGTTTTGTTAGGTTGCCTCCCAAATAGCGCTTTTGTTTAACGCCCTTAGCTAGGCATAGGGTGATGCTCTCACAAAAGACAAGAATTGAAGCATAACGAGAGCATCCTAAAGCATGTGAAAATCACATTTAAGTCTAACATACTTCCTATGCATAGGCATTTTATAGGAAAACAGATTGTCAAGACAACCAATAGTTGCCATATGCAAGGAAGAAGAAAGAGACAATAGCAATCTCAACATAACGAGGGGTAATTTGGTAACATGAAAGTTTCTACCACAATATTTTCTTCTCTCATAGCAATTACATGTGGGATCATATTCAAATTCAACAGTATAGCTATCCCATAGGATATTCTTTTAATGATCCACATGCATGCAAAGTTGACGCTCTTCAAAAATAGTGGGATTATCATCAACTAAAGTCATGACTTCTCCAAACCCACTTTCAATATTATTGCGAATATCATATTCATCATGAGGTTTGAACAAATTTTCAAGATCATAAGAAAGATCATCACCCCAATCATGATTATTGCAACAAGTAGTGGACATAGAAAAACTAGCATCCCCAAGCTTAGGGTTTTGCATATCTTTAGCATGATTGTCACTAATAGAATTTATAGTGAAACCATTGCAATCATGCTTTTCATTCAAGGAGCCCTCGTAAATCACTTCATAAGTTTCTTCATCAATAGTTTCGGATTCACGCATCTCAAGCAAAACTCGATAAAGATAGTCAAGTGCTCTCAACTCACTAGCAATTCGTTCCACATAAGTGGGTCTCTCAAATAGATTAGCTAGTGGATGAGGATCCATATCACTAGATTTTCAGCATGCGAAGATGCAAGCATATTGAAGGCACATGGCACACAAGCGAACAGAAAGCAAGCGAGAGAAAAGGGCGAACGAAAAAGGAAAAATGCAAAAGAAAACGGAAAATGTGATGTGGGGGAGAGGAAAACGAGAGGCAACTGGCAAAAAAAGTAAATGCAGGAGATGAGTTTGTGAGACCTACTTGGATAGATCTCTCCTCCCCGGCAACGGCGCCAGAAATACTTCTGATGTCAACTGTGCTTCCCTTGCAACGACGCCAAGAATAGTCGTGTCGACGGCACCAGGAATCCTTCAGCTGCGGCTACGCCTTAAGGGACTTCCTAGGCAAGTATGCAAAGGATTTCCCCCATGGCCTTGGAGCCTTGCCTTGGTGTTCCCTTGAAGCGGAAAGGGTGATGTAGCACAGCGGTGGTAAGTATTTCCCTCAGTTTGAGAACCAAGGTATGAATCCGGTGGAGGAGTATCACAAGATCCTGCACAAACACAGAAGCTTGGTCCCAACGCTATGAGGGGTTGTCAATCCCTTATGGATTGTTTGCCAAGTGAGAACTGGAAGCAACAAAGTAAGAAAGCAAAGTAAAAGCGGAGGTGTAAACGATGGATGTGAATAGACCCGGGAGCCGTAGTGTTTACTAGTGGCTTCTCTCATGAAAGCAAGTAGACGCTGGGTGAACAAATTACTGTCAAGCAATTGATAGAACCGCGCAAAGTCGTGACGATATCTATGCAATGATTATATCTATAGGCATCACGTCGAAAACAAGTAGACCGATACTGTCTGCATCTACTACTATTACTCCACACTTCGACCGCTATCCAGCATGCGTCTAGTGTATTAAGTCCATAAGAACAGACTAACGCCTTAAGCAAGATGACATGATGTAGAGGGATAATCTCAAACCAATGATAAAACCCCCATCTTTTTACCCTTGATGGCAACTACTTGATATGTGCCTTGCTGCCCCTACTGTCACGTCGAAAGGTCACCACATGGTAGAACCCAAAACCAAGCACTTCTCCCATTGCAAGAATCATAGATCTAGTTGGCCAAACAAAACCCAAGACTCGGAGAGACTTACAAGGATATCAAATCATGCATATAAGAAATCAACAAAGACTCAAATATATAGCATAGATAATCTGATCACAAATCCACAATTCATCGTATCTCGACAAACACACCGCCAAAGAAGATTACATCGGATAGATCTCCATGAAGATCATGGAGAACTTTGTATTGAAGATCCAAGAGAGAGAAGAAGCCATCTAGCTACTAACTACGGACCCGTAGGTCTGAAGTGAACTACTCACGAGTCATTGGAGGGGGGATGATGATGATGAAGAAGCCCTCCAACTCCAAAGTCCCCTCCGGCACGGCGCCGGGAAGGGTCTCCCGATGAGATCTCGCGGAAACGGAAGCTTGCGGCGGCGGAAAATTATTTTCGAGGCTCCCCTGATTTTTTGCTGAATATTTGGGAATATATAGGCCAAGGATCTAGGTGAGGGGGCGGCCAGGGATGCCACAAGCCCTCACACCGCCGCCTCCCCTGGTGGCGGAGTGGGCGCTTGTGGGCTCCCTGGAGCCCACCTGGCTTGGCCCAAAGGCCCCCTGATCTTCTTCCGTTCGGGAAAAAATCATTTCGGGGTTTTTATTCAGTTTGGACTCCGTTCCAAAATCAGATCTGAAAAGAGTCAAAAACACAGAAAAAACAGGAACTGGCACTTGGCACTGAATTAATAAGTTAGTCCCAAAAAAATATAAAAGGTACATAAAACATCCAAAGAAGACAAGATAACAGCGTGAAACCATCAAAAATTATAGATACGTTTGAGACGTATCACATCCCACTTATGATTAACCCCTCTCGCAAGCATCCGCAACTACGAAAGAAGAATTAAGACAACGTCTAACCATAGCATTAAACTAGTGGATCCAAATCAGCCCCTTACGAAGCAACACATAGACTGGGGTTTAAGCTTCTGTCACTCCAGCAACCCATCATCTACTTACTACTCCCCAATGCCTTCCTCTAGGCCCAAGTATGGTGAAGTGTTATGTAGTCGACATTCACATAACACCACTAGAGGAAAAGACAACATACAACATATCAAAATACCGAATGAATACCAAATTCACATGACTATTATTAGCATGAGTTATCCCATGTCCTCAGGAACAAAAGTAACTACTCACAAAGCATAATAATAATCATGATCAGAGGTGTAATGAATAGCATCAAGGATCTGAACATCAACTCTTCCACCAAGTAATCCAACTAGCATCAACTACAAAGAGTAATCAACACTACTAGCAGCCTTACAAGTACCAATCGGAGTCGCGAGACGGAGATTGGTTACAAGAGATGAACCAGGGATTGAAGAGGAGATGGTGCTGATGAAGATGTTGATGAAGATGCCTCCCCTCCGACGAGAGGAGTGTTGGTGATGACGATGGCGACGATTTCACCCTCCGGGAGGGAAGTTTCCCCAGCAGGACCGTCCTGCCGGAGCTCTAGATTGGATCTGCTCATGTTCTGCCTCGTGGCGGCGGCGAAACCACGAAAAATCTCCCTCTTGATTTTTTTCTAGAACGAAACCCTTCATATAGAAAAAGAGGGGGGCCACTGGGCCGTCAGGGAGCCCACAAGCCCTGTAGTAGCCACCAGGGGGGGTGGCGGCTACTAGACGTGTGGGGCCCTGGTAGCTCCCCTCTGGTACTTCTTTCGCCCAGTATGTTTTATATATTCCCCAATAATTCCACGTAAATTTTCAGGGCATTTGGAGTTGTGCAGAATAGAGGACTCAGATTTGCTCCTTTTCCAGTCCAGAATTCCAGCTGCCTGAATTCTCCCTCTTCAAATAAACCTTGCAAAATAAGAGAGAAAAGACATAAATATGGTACCACAGAGTAATATAACAACCCATAAAGCGATAAATATCAACATGAAAGCATGATGCAAAATGGACGTATCAACTCCCCCAAGCTTAGACCTCGCTTGTCCTCAAGCGAAAAGCAAGTTCCATAAACATGTCCACATGTTTAGGGACGAAGGTGTCGATAAAATATAATACAGACATGAGGGCATCATGATCACACGTAGAACATCAATACATCATAAAGATTCCTATGGGAAAGTAACAATTCCTTCACAAAGTAAAGTATGAAGCAAAAACCTTACCGAGAAGTAAACAACAACAGTCCAAAGTCATTGAAGCAATTGCAATTTATCATAACATCAGAAAGAGTGAAATAAGAGCTTGTAAGGCAAACCCACATACTCAATCATCTCTTTTATTTTCCACAATTGTTACAACTCACGTGGTACTCATGGTATCAAAGTTTCAGCTGGACACAGAGGAAGATAGGGGCTTATAGTTTTGCCTCCTAACTATTTACCTCAAGGGTAAAGTCAACAATAATAAAGCATAAGTACTCAACTCCAAGTTGATATATGAATATAGATCTTTCCCAAGCATGTGACGGTAGCCAAGACAAAGGCAAAAATAGGGAATTGGTGAAGATCACCATGACTCTTACAAGGTAAAAAAGTAAAGGTACAAGATAGGCCCTTCGCAGAGGGAAGCAGAGGTTGTCATGCGCTTTTGAGGTTTGAATGCGTGTCCTCTTAGTGTGGAGGAACGTCACTTTATATTACCTCCTATGATAAAGAACTTTATTATGCAGTCTGTCGCTTTTATGTCTTCCTCATCACAGGTTCGTACAAAGCTTATTTTCCACAGACTAATAGATCATACATATTAGAGAGCAATTTTATTGCTTGCACCGATGACAACTTACTTGAAGGATCTTATTCAATCCATAGGTAGGTATGGTGGACTCTCATGGCAAAACTGGGTTGAACGTTCATGGATGCACAAGTAGTATCTCTACTTGGTGCGGGAGTTTTGGCTAATATGAGGTGGAAGCAATCGTCACATGCTAAGGGATCTCTAATCATATAACATTGTTTGGAACCAAGCAAACACAATTCATTATGTTGTCTTCCTTGTCCAACATCTACTCCTAAGCATGTAATAGTTTGGTGAGTGCTCACAATTGTAAAAAGTGTCTAAGATGATATATTTATACATGAACCTCTCTTTCCTTATTACTTCTTATTAATTGCAACAATGACTGAGGTCTATGTTGATTTATTCTCAACAAGTTTCAATCATCATACGTGTGATATGTGAAGCTATCACTTTCCATAAGATCATCTCATGATCTTTCGTGCTGTCGTTCTTTTCATACTTTTGATCACGACACAAAGTAAAACCCTTGACTAAGATACTCTTTATTATATAGCTCGCAAGCTCGAATACATCGGGGGAGACACAAGACAAAAGACTCAAACTAAATACTAAAGACTTATTCCTCTAAGAGAAGAAATAAAAACTGAAAAGGAAAGAACTAAAACAAAGGTAAAAGCAAAATATATAAGGGTGATACGATACCACGGCAACTCCCCCAAGCTTGGAAAAAGCCACGGGGATTGCCCATACCAATGCTTAGTTGTATTCCTTTGGTGGTGATGGTGGTGTAGTTGTTGAAGCAGTCTGATTCTCCGTCTTCCAAGGCATAGGTCCTCCATCATGGCGAGATGAACGAGTCGCCGGAATCCTCAAATCTGCAGCCAACCTTATTGATTTAGATCTATACTCATACTCATAGTTTTGGTTCTGCAAGTCATAGATCTGGCTTTGAAGTTGGTCAACCCTGTCATAGAGCTTGGAGAGGTGTTTCCCAATGTCAATGGCATCCATCTTGTGATTGCTGGTGAACTCCGTGATCATCATGTGGTTGGCGTTGAGTCCACACTCCACCATCCCTTGGCACTTGAAGACTTGTTGCTCCATTGCTTCGAGCCTCGTCTCCATGCTTCGGGTCTTCTTTGGCCCCTCAACATCACAGATGTGCAACATCCCCTCGCTCATCTTGATAGATTGAGGGTGTTTCAGCACTTTCGTGAGGTAGGGATTGATGACCTTCTCGAAGATCTTGTCCTTAGGAGTGTTTGGGGAAGTTACGATGATCTAAATCTGCCACAGAAACAGGCTCGAAACGAAAAAAGAGGAAAACTGCGCGATACGGAGATCAAAACTTTCGGGCGTATATATAATGATTTTTTCTGGACCAGAAGGAGTGGTCCGTAAGAAAACGTAGTCTAGGAGGCACAAGAGGTGCTCACAAGCCCTCTAGCCGCCGCCTGGGGGGTGGCGGCTACCAAGCTTGTGGCCGCCTCGTGCGATCTCCGAACTGCTTTTGATTTTTCTAATTTTCCAAAAATTCCAAAACGGAGGAAATTTCCTATAGGAAAAGCTTCGAAGACCAATTACTTACGGAAACAGATACCTCTTCGTTTTCAGGGTCTGAAACAGGCTGATAAACATCCCTTATTTACTCCTCTGGAGTTATGATATTGATGATATTAGTCTCAACATTTATGGGAGTACCGGAGATATAATGCTTGATTCTTTGCCCATTTACCACTCTAGGAAAATTTCCTTCCGTGTTATTGATTTTGATGGCACCGGAACGATATACTTCCTCGACAATGTAGGGACCTTCCCATTTAGAGAGAAGCTTGCCTGCGAAGAATCTTAAACGAGAATTGTATAGCAGGACATAATCACCTACATTGAACTCTCCTTTCTATATTCGTTTGTCGTGCCATCTCTTAACCTTTTCCTTGAACAACTTGGCATTCTCATATGCGTGGGCCCTCCATTCATCTAACGAGCTGATATCAAACAACCGCTTCTCACCGGCAAGTTTGAAATCAAAGTTGAGCTCTTTGATTGCCCTATAAGCTTTGTGTTCCAGCTCAAGAGGTAAATGACAGGCCTTACCGTAAACCATTTTATACGGCGACATGCCCATGGGATTCTTATAAGCAGTCCTATAAGCCCAAAGTGCATCTTCAAGTTTGCTAGACCAATTCTTTCGAGATCTATTGACAGTCTTTTGTAGGATCAATTTGATCTCCCTATTACTGAACTCCACTTGACCACTAGACTGAGGATGATAAGGAGATGCAACTCTATGGTTGACATCATACTTAGCGAGCATCTTGCGGAAAACACCATGAATGAAGTGTGAACCGCCATCAGCCATCAGATATCTAGGGACTCCAAATCTTGGGAAAATGAATTCTTTAAGCATCTTAATGGAGGTGTGGTGATCAGCATTTTTAGTGGGGATAGCCTCTACCCACTTGGTGACGTAATCCACAACAACTAAGATGTGAGTGTACCCATTGGAACTCGGGAAGGGTCCCATATAATCAAAGCCTTAGACATCAAATGGTTCAATGACAAGTGAATAGTTCATAGGGATTTCCTGACGTTTACTAATATTCCCTATTCTTTGGCATTCGTCACAAGACAAGACAAACTTACGGACATCCTTGAAGAGAGTGGGCCAATAGAACCCTGATTGCAATACCTTATGAGCAGTTCTATCTCCAGCATGGTGTCCTCCATAGGCTTCGGAATGACACTTCTGCAAGATCTATCCCTGTTCATGTTCAGGCACACAACGTCTAATAACACCATCTACTCCTTCCTTATAAAGGCGAGGATCATCCCAAAAGTAGTGTCTCGAATCAAAGAAGAATTTCTTCTTTTGCTGATAGGTGAAGCTGGGTGGTATGTATTTGGCTACGATATAGTTTATGTAATCAGCATACCATGGTGCACTATGTGAAGTGCGGATGACATTTAATTGCTCATCAGGAAAGCTGTCGTCAATAGGCCATGGGTCATCAAGGACATTCTCTAGCCTGGACAAGTTATCTGCTACAAGGTTATCAACAATCTTTCGGTCAACAACATGCAAATCAAATTCCTGTAGCAGGAGAACCCATCTGATTAGCCTAGGCTTAGCGTCCTTGTTCTCCATAAGGTACTTAATAGCAGCATGATTAGAGTGAATAGTGACTTTCGAGTCAACTATATAAGATCTAAACTTTTCACATGCAAACGCGACTGCTAAAAACTCCTTTTCCGTAACGGCATAGTTTCTTTGGGCACTGTCTAGAGTTTTACTAGCATAGTGAATAACATTCAACTACTTGTCAACTCTTTGTCCTAGAACAACACCAACAGCATAATCACTAGCGTCACACATGATTTCAAAGGGCAAGTTCCAGTCAGGTGGTTGAACAATAGGTGCGGTTATCAAAACCTTCTTAAGTATTTCGAAAGCTTCCTCATAATCCTCATCAAAAACAAAAGGAACATCCTTCTGCAAGAGGTTGGTAAGAGGCCTAGAAATCTTAGAGAAGTCTTTAATGAACCTTCTATAGAAACCAGCATGACCTTGGAAACTTCGTATACCTTTGATATCTGTGGGGCAAGGCATTTTCTCAATTGCATCAACTTTAGCTTTATCAACTTCAATGCCTCTTTCAAAGATTTTGTTTCCTAAGACGATGCCTTCATTAACCATAAAGTGGCACTTCTCCCAGTTCAAGACGAGGTTGGTATCTTTGCATCTCTATAACACTCGATCAAGGTTGATGAGGCAATCATCAAAGGAAGACCCGTAAATGGAGAAGTCATCCATGAAAACCTCGACAATCTTTTCACAAAAGTCAGAGAATATAGACATCATACATCTTTGAAAGGTGGCAGGTGCATTGCATAAGCCAAAAGGCATACGTCTATAAGCAAAGGTACCGAAGGGGCAAGTAAAAGTGGTTTTCTCCTGATCAGATTGTGCAACAGGTATTTGCGAGAAACCTGAATAACCGTCTAGAAAGCAGAAGTGTGTGTGTTTGTATAGCCTTTCTAGCATTTGGTCGATAAATGGCAAAGGATAATGGTCTTTCCTGGTTGCCTTGTTCAGTTTCCGGAAGTCTATCACCATCCTATAGCCAGTAATAATCCTTTGTGGGATTAATTCATTCTTATCATTAGGAACGACGGTGATACCTCCCTTCTTAGGTACGCAATGTACTGGACTTACCCAATCACTATGAACAACAGGATAAATGATTCCTGCTTCCAGAAGCTTTACTATTTCTTTTCCACGGCCTCTTTCATCTTAGGATTTAATCTCGTTTGATGGTCAGCAACTAGTTTAGAATCAGGATCGATTTTAATCTTGTGCTGACATAGAGTGGGACTAATACCCTCAATATCATCAAGAGTATATCCGATAGCAGCACGGTGCTTCCTCGGAGTTTTTAGTAACTTCTTCTCTTCGTGCTTTGAGAGGAGAGCACTAATAATAACAGGATATATCTCCTTCTCATCAAGATAGGCATACTTAAGAGTATCAGGCAACTGTTTAAGCTCGAACACAGGATCACCCTTTGGTGGGGGAGGATCCCCAAGCAGTTCAACAGGCAGATTATTCTTGAGAATAGGATATTGTTCTAAAACAATTTTATCTATCTCATCTCTTTCCTCCATATGCATATCATTTTCATGCTCAAGAAGATATTTCTCTAAAGGATCCGTATTAAGTACGGCAATAGAGGCAAGAGCAATGATTTCATCCCTACCAGACGACTCTTCTTCATGGGGTTGTCTTCCAAACTTGGAGAAGTTAAATTCATGAGACACACCCTCGAAACTAACAGTGACAGTCTGCTTAATGCAATCAATGTGAGCATTGACAGTGTCAAGAAAGGGTCTACTGAATATGATGGGACAAAAGATATCTTGTGCAGTACCAAGGATGAGGAAATCAGTAGGATACTTCGTCTTACCACACAGGACTTCTACGTCTCTCACAATTCCCAGAGGGCAGATAGTGTCTCTATTAGCTAGCGTAATAGTGACATCAATGGGTTCTAGCTCAGCAGGTGCAATCTCATCTTTGATTTCATCATATAGGGAACGGGGTATTGCACTAACACTAGCTCCCATATCACATAAACCATGGTAACAGTGATCTCCTATCTTGACAGAAACAACGGGCAGGCCAACTACAGGTCCGTATTTGTCTTTCGTGTGAGGTTTAGCAATTCTAGCGGAGTCCTCACAGAATTTGATAACATGCCCATCTATATCTTCGGCTAAGAGATCTTTGATAATAGCAACACTAGGTTCAACTCTAATCTTCTCAGGGGGTGCAAGTGGTCTAATGTAACCCCTACGTATCACAGTTGGAGCTTTAGAATAATCCTTTTTCCTAGCAGGGTAAGGTGGTTTCTCAGCGTAGGCACAAGGAACAACAGGATCACTAAAAGCAATGACTTTCTCCTCAACTAGATTGGTTTTGACTATGTTTCTTTCTACAGGCGGATGATACTTAAACCACTTCTCTTTGGGAAGATCCACATGGGCAGCAAAAGATTCACAAAGAGAAGCTACTATCTCAGAGTCAAGTCCACACTTAGCGCTAAAATCTCTAGAAGTGTTTGTATCAACAAAAGATTTAACGCAATCAAACCTGGAAATTCATACCTGACTCCTTACCTTCCTCCAGCTCCCAATCTTCAGAGTTACGTTTGATTCTTTCCAATAAATTCCACTTGTGGTCAATATCCTTCTTCATAAAAGAACCGGTACAAGAAGTGTCAAGCATGGTACGATCTTCACGACGAAGCCGAGCATAAAAGTTTTGAGTGATAATTTCTCTCGAGAGCTCATGATTGGGGCATGAATATAGCATTGATTTAAGCCTCCCCCAAGCTTGAGCTATGCTTTCCCTGTCACGAGGCCAAAAGTTATAAATATAATTCCGATCACGATGTACTAAATGCATAGGATAGAACTTTTGATTAAATTCCAATTTCAACCGATTGTAGTCCCATGATCTAGTATCATCACATAGCCTATACCATGTTATCGCCTTATCCTTCAAAGATAAAGGAAAGACTTTCTTCTTTACCTCATCCTCGGGAAAACCTGCAAGCTTAAATAAACCACAAACTTCATCTACATAGATCAGATGCAAGTCTGGATATGAAGATCCATCTCCTGTAAAAGGATTGGCCAGCAGTTTCTCAAGCATACCCGAAGGAATCTCATAAAAGATATTTTCAGTAGGTACCTCAGGTTGAGGAACAACTCTTTGTGATTCCGTTCGTGGTGAAGATACCCCGAACAAACTCCTCAAAGGAACAGTTTCCATACT
The DNA here is from genome assembly GCF_904849725.1 of Hordeum vulgare subsp. vulgare. NCBI lineage: Eukaryota > Viridiplantae > Streptophyta > Magnoliopsida > Poales > Poaceae > Hordeum > Hordeum vulgare. Next base: position 398,801,180 of record NC_058524.1, on the reverse strand, counting down.
GACAAGTGACAATAAATTTCAGCACAATATATAAATGTTTCCTTACCAAATTCCACTTACCAAAGGCTCTTACCTCCCCGGCAACGGTGCCAGAAAACAGTCTTGATGACCCACAAGCATCGGGGATCAATCGTAGTCCTTTCAATTAGTAAGAGTGTCGAACCCAACGAGGAGCGGAAGGCTCTGATAAACGGTTTTCAGAAAGGTAATAACTGCAAGCACTGAAAGTAGCGGTAACAAGTGATGATGTAGCGAGGTGAAACGTAGCAAGTGAAAAGTAACACGTAGTAGCAATGGTGCAGCAAGTGGCCCAATCCCTTTTGTAGCAAGGGACAAGCCTGAACAAAGTCTTATAGGAGGAAAAACGCTCCTGAGGACACACGAGAATTTCTGTCATGCGAGTTTCATCATGTTCATATGATTCGCGTTCGTTACTTTGATAGTTTGATATGTGGGTGGACCGGCGCTTGGGTACTGCCCTTACTTGGACAAGCATCCCACTTATGATTAACCCCTCTCGCAAGCATCCACAACTACGAAAGAAGAATTAAGACAATGTCTAACCATAGCATTAAATTAGTGGATCCAAATCAGCCCCGTACGAAGCAACGCATAGACTGGGGTTTAAGCTTCTGTCACTCCAGCAACCCATCATCTACTTACTACTCCCCAATACCTTCCTCTAGGCCCAAGTATGGTGAAGTGTTATGTAGTCGACGTTCACATAACACCACTAGAGGAAAAGACAACATACAACATATCAAAATACCGAACGAATACCAAATTCACATGACTATTATTAGCATGACTTATCCCATGTCCTCAGGAACAAAAGTAACTACTCACAAAGCATAATCATAATCATGATCAGAGGTGTAATGAATAGCATCAAGGATCTGAACATAAACTCTTCCACCAAGTAATCCAACTAGCATCAACTACAAAGAGTAATCAACACTACTAGCAACCTTACAAGTACCAATCGGAGTCGCGACACGGAGATTGGTTACAAGAGATGAACTAGGGATTGGAGAGGAGATGGTGCTGATGAAGATGTTGATGAAGATGCCTCCCCTCCGACAAGGGGAGGGTTGGTGATGACGATGGCGACGATTTCCCCCTCCGGGAGGGAAGTTTCCACAGCGGGATCGTCCTACGGGAGCTCTAGATTGGATCTGCTCAAGTTCCGCCTCGTGGCGGCGGCGAAACCATGAAAAAGCTCCCTCTTGATTTTTTTCTGGAATGAAACCCTTCATATAGCAAAAGAGGGGGGGTCAGTGGGTCGTCAGGGAGCCCACAAGCCCTGTAGCCGCCACCAGGGGGTGGCGGCTACCAGGCTTGTGGGGCCCTGGTAGCTCCCCTCTGGTACTTCTTTCGCCCAGTATTTTTATATATTCCCCAAAAATTCCACGTAAATTTTCAGGGAATTTGGAGTTGTGCAGAATAGAGGGCTCAGATTTGCTTCTTTTCCAGTCCAGAATTCCAGCTGCCTGAATTCTCCCTCTTCAAATAAACCTTGCAAAATAAGAGAGAAAAGGCATAAATATGGTACCACAAAGTAATATAACAACCCATAAAGCGATAAATATCAACATGAAAGCATGATGCAAAATGGACTTATGAGCAAGCAATGCTAAGCTAGGGCTGTGACAATAAGTCTCAAATGTATCTACTTTTCGAAACACTTTCGCTTTGGGTTTGGGCTCTAATTTGCATTATTTGGATGAAACTAAACCACTATTGACACTTTTTTCAGCAGAACTACCATGGTCTTATTTTTGTGCAGAAATAAAAGTTCTTGGAATTGGATGAAACTTTTTGTGAATTATTTCTGGAATATATTAAGAATTATGGAGCGAATAACCACCGGAGGGGGGCTGCCTATGGGCCACAAGCCAATAGGGCGTGCCTACCCCCAATGGGTGCATCCTGTTAGCTTATGGGGCCCACGTAGCTCCCTCGACCCTAGTTTCAGTCCTATAAATTCACAATATCAGGAAAAAAATCAAGTAGACGGTTCCATCACGTTCTACGAGACGGATCCACCGACACCTCATGTTCTTCCTTGGGAGGGCTCATCTCGAGTCTGTTTGGGGCTCTGGAGAGGGGGATTCATCGTCGTCGTTATCACTAACCCTTCTCCATCAACAATTCCATGATACTCACCACCATGAGTGAGTAATTTCTTTGTAGGCTTGCGGGACTGTGATGGGTTTTGGATGAGATTGATCATGTAATCGAGTTAATTTGATAGGGCTTGATCCCTAGTATCCCTTATGTTCTGAGATTGATGTTGCTATGACTTTGCTATGCTTAATGCTTGTCGCTAGGGCCCCAGTGTCGTGAATTCAGATCTGAACCTATTGTGTTTTCTATGAATATGAAAGTGTTTAGATTATATCTTGCAAGTTTTATTAACCTATTATGTGTTATAATCCTCATAGCCCAAGGTGACAATAATTGAGTGAGTAATTCCTTTGTAGGCTTGCTAGACGGTGATGGGTTTTGGATGAGTTGATCTTGTAATCGAGTTAATTTGATAGGGCTTGAGCCCTAGCATCCATTGTGTTCTAAGATTGATGTTTCTATGACTTTGTTATGCTTAATGCTGGTCACTAGGGCCCGAGTGCCCTGATTACAGACCTGAACCTATTATGTTTTCTCTGAATATGGAAGTGTTTTGATTGTATCTTGCAATTTATATGCACCTATTATGTGTTATGATCCACCCAAGGTGACAATAATTGGGATTATTTCTTTTGATTATCGTAGTTTGAGGAGTTCATGTATTCACTATGTGTCAATGCTTTGTTCTGGTTCTCTATTAAATGGAGGCCTTAAGATCCCTTAGTTTCCTTATGGACCCCGCTGCAACGGGAGGGTAGGACAACAGATTCAATACAAGTCCTTATCGCAATCACGTATGATTATATACGAAATACATGCCTACAATATATTGATGAATTGTAGCTAGTTCTGTGTCGCTCTAGTGTGTCCCTGTTATATGATGAATGTCATCCATATCTATCCATCGCTCATCCATGTGCCTAAATTTTGAATATACTGAATCTTGATAAAGTTACTACTGCTTCTTCTACTATAGCAACTACTACAAATTGTTGCTACCACTGTTACTGTTATTACAATTGCTTGTCGTTCTACTAAATCTTTACTGTAGAGATATATATGAGGTGTGGTTGAATTGACAACTCAACTGCTAAGGCCTACAAATATTATTTTTCTCCCCTTCTGTTGAATCAATAAATCAGGGTGACATACTACCCGCGAAGACTGTTGCGATCCCCTACACTTGTGGGTTATCACAAGACACATTGGATCTCGGAGTGTTGCCTCATTTCGGGAAAGGACGCCTTAAATTCATAGTCGTTGCCCCTGCTTCCTCAGTCAAAAATCCACTTTCGAGAGGCGATAAAGGAGGCCACATCCTGAAAAACATGCACACGGGCATTGATTCAGAGCTCTCTGGGATGCGCCGATGGCAGTAGCGCTCAAACCACCATGTAGGATTCAGCGTGGCGACATGCCGCAATGCCTTCTGATGCCAGTTCAAGGGCAAATGCTTTCGGTGCCTCAACAAGATCCATCGATGCAAAGACTATCGAGAACCCCTTCGCTTCATCATGTGCGAGCAACTGGGACATTTGGCAAGGAGCGCCCACATAACCCAAGGAACTGGAGTCTGGGAGGGACTGCCTGATGTCAGCTGTGCTTCCCTTGCAACGGCGCCAAGAATAGTCGTGTCGACGGCACGAGGAATCCTTCAGCTGCGGCTACGTCTTAAGGGACTTCCTAGGCAAGTATGCAAAGGATTTCCCCCATGGCCTTGGAGCCTTGCGTTGGTGTTCCCTCGAAGCGGAAAGGGTGATGTAGCACAGCGGTGATAAGTATTTCCCTCAGTTCGAGAACCAAGGTATCAATCCGTTGGAGGAGTATCACAAGATCCTGCACAAACACAAAAGCTTGCTCCCAACGCTATGAAGGGGTTGTCAATCCCTTATAGATTGTTTGCCAAGTGAGAACTGAAAGCAACAAAGTAACAAAGCAAAGTAAAAGCGGAGGTGTAAACGATGGATGTGAATAGACCCGGGGGCCATAGTGTTTACTAGTGGCTTCTCTAATGAAAGCAAGTAGATGGTGGGTGAACAAATTACTGTCGAGCAATTGATAGAACCGCGCAAAGTCGTGACGATAACTATTCAATGATTATATCTATAGGTATCACGTCCAAAAGAAGTAGACCGATACTTTCTGCATCTACTATTATTACTCCACACGTCGACCGCTATCCAACATGCATCTAGTGTATTAAGTCCATAAAAAGAGAGTAACGCCTTAAGCAAGATGACATGATGTAGAGGGATAATCTCAAACCAATGATAAAACCCCATCTTTTTACCCTTGATGGCAACTACTTGATGTGTGCCTTGCTGCCCCTACTGTCACTTGAATGGTCACCACATGGTAGAACCCAAAACCAAGCACTTCTCCCATTGCAAGAATCATAGATCTAGTTGGCCAAACAAAACCCAAGACTCGGAGAGACTTACAAGGATATCAAATCATGCATGTAAGAAATCAGTAAAGACTCAAATATATATGATAGATAATCTGATCACAAATCTACAATTCATCGGATCTCGACAAACACACCGCCAAAGAAGATTACATCGGATAGATCTCCATGAAGATCATGGAGAACTTTGTATTGAAGATCCAAGAGAGAGAAGACGCCATCTAGCTACTAACTACGGACCCATAGGTGTGCAGTGAACTACTCACGAGTCATTGGAGGGGCGATGATGATGATGAAGAAGCCCTCCAACTCCAAAGTCCCCTCCAGCAGGGCGCCGGGAAGGGTCTCCAGATGAGATCTCGCGGAAACGGAAGCTTGCGGTGGCGGAAAAGTATTTTCGAGGCTCCCCTGATTTTTTGCGGAATATTTGGGAATATATAGGCCAAGGATCTAGGTCAGGGGGCAGCCAGGGAGGCCACAAGCCCTGACACCGCCGCCTCCCCCTGGTGACGGAGTGGGGGCTAGTGGGCTCCCTGGAGCCCACCTAGCTTGGCCCAAAGGCCCCCTGATCTTCTTCCGTTCGGGAAAAAATCATTTCGGGGTTTTTATTCCGTTTGGACTCCGTTCCAAAATCAGATCTGAAAAGAGTCAAAAACACAGAAAAACAGGAACTGGCACTTGGCACTGAATTAATAAGTTAGTCCCAAAAAAGATATAAAAGGTACATAAATCATCCAAAGAATACAGGATAACAACGTGAAACCATCAAAAATTATAGATAGGTTTGAGACGTATCACTGCCCATGCTCACATTCAGCCGGTGCCACCGAGGGCCCCGGTGCAAGATAGTGTGTGCTTCCCGACACGACACCCCGACCACCGCCAACTTCATTTCCTTCCATGGAGCACTTCCTCCACTATGAGTCATCTAGGCACCCCCGTGCCAGCAACATGGTGGTGGTGGCTACCCGTCGTTGGAGCATAAGGAGAACATTCCGTGACAGTACACGGTCACCCTCTTCTCTGTGGAGAGGGTCCATGACACCAATCCGAGGACGATGGGGACCGTGATCGAGATGCAACTCGGCACGCCGCTGCACCACCTGCGCATCACCACCCATCACCCTGAGGCTTGTATCATGCACTTCAAAATGACGGTGCACCGCGACAATGCAGAGCAACATGGCATCCTCAAGGTGGACGATGCAAAGTTCTACATATGGGCCTCGCATGAAAATGACCACGCGGCGCTCATGAAGTGCATGTTGCATGTACGCGTGGTGGAGGATCTCCTCGTGAAGTTCTGGTCACTAGAGGGGGCAAAGGAGGGGCTCACAGACATTGGTTGCGTAGACTGCCTGGACAAGGGAATTTTGGAGAGGGGCACACCAAGATCTTTGTGTGCTGGAACTCGGTCTGGGATATCGCTCATATCATGATTAGGCGCGCATTGTGGGTGCTCAAGTGTGGGGCAGGTCATGTCAATGAGACCATTGGCTTCTTGCCGCCGAATCAACGAGTGCCCCCACCACCATGTGTTTGATGCTATGTCCTGCTGGTGCACGTCGACGGGATGGAGGACTAGATCACCCTCTCACCACGCTTGTCTCACTCGGGCTAGGGCGATATCCCTTCCTTCGATGAAGACGACGATCGACACTGTAACGGCTAAGATGCGGTCCTTTCCGATTTGGGGAACGAGGCCCAGAATTGGAAAGAAGTGCATCTATGCGTCTCATAAGCACGGTAACATAAGACATACATAATAATAACCGAATGACAATAAGGGATTCAAATGTCATCTCATAAATAAATCAGAGTACATCACGCATCCAAACAAGGTAGTTCCGCTACAGACTACAAAACATGAGAAATGAGTATGCTACCCTGCAAGCTTGCCCATGATCACGACCGCGCCTCAGTCTTCTGGATAGTTCACATACAGGCAGTCGTTCTCCTCATCGTACTGCCACACCAGCTGTGTGTCGTCGGGATCACCTGTCTCGGGGGTACCTGAACCTGTTGGTGTTGTGAAGGAATCTATGAGCCATGGGGACTCAGCAATCTACGACCTCGGTGCCAGAACTAGTCAAGTTATTAGGTTGGAAAGGTGGAGTATTTAGGTTGCAGCTTCCTAAGCTTTACATGGTGGCTAACTTACGTAGAACATGTATGACGGTGGTCTATTCTAGCGGTCGAAGATTAGCTGATCACTAAGTGATCCTAAACACCTACTTACGTCAAACATAACCCCACCGTGTTCCCGATCGAAGAGAGAACTTCGAAGGGGACAGTCACGTTACACACACAGTTGGTAATTTTATTAGCTTATGTTTAACTTATCTATTACCGGATGTTAACAAATTTTCCAAGTTGCCACATAACCGCAGGCATGTCTTTCCGAAAGATTAAACCCTGCAGGGGTGCTCCAACTAGTCCATCACAAACGTACACGAGCCGCAAAGTAATCCTCTACCACGAATCTCGTGATCTCGTCGGATTCCTTAGAGGAAAACCTCAACTCTGGGAGAACCAAAGCTTCACCGGGATTCCTATACGCAAGATATATCGCTAAGGTAAGACAAGACTAGCAGGACCTCCCGTCGTGTCGATGACCCTGATAAGAGTCGCGTATCTCTGTCTCAGGACACGACGGATGAGCTAGACGTCGGGATGGCTAAACCTCTGAGTGACCAGTGGGCCCCCGGACATCGCTCAGGTGGGACCAACACTCATGAGGAGCACTGGCCTGGGTTGTTGATTAAATTCCTCGGGGTAGCTATTCCCTATGCAGATTGTTATTAAGTGATTAGCACATTAAAACCAATGTTGGGTCCTGCCGGACAAGTCTTAACACTACACGATTTATCAAGGGGTCCCCATAACAACCCAGAACGTGTTAGGAGCGATCAATTATGGAATCAAACACCGGTAGCCGGTAACTATGGCGGCAATAACGAAACAAAGCACCCGGCAAAAGGCTAGGCCTTCCGTTATTTACCAAGTATATAGGTGCATTAATTAAATAAGAAAATTAAGATAATGATATCAAACTCATGTTATCACATGAGACAATTGCACCTGCAACTAGCAATGCTAACATTAGAAGCTTAGCAAAGCCTACTTAGCCATTCAAGATTTGCTAGGAAGGGATAAGTGTTTGGTTTTCATTGCAATTCTAGAGGCAATTATTTCAGTGGTAGGCAGCGAGCATATGATGGAAAAACGTAATCTAGCATAACAAGTCTAGAGATTGAATCAAGGTCATATCATCTTGCCTGTGATATCCTGAGCTTGGAACTACTCTTGTTCGTCCTGCACGTACTCTCCCGAATCCACGTACTCGTTCTCCGATCCCGGTGCTACCCAACATAAAAGTAGCATCCAATGAACAACAACACCTCAAGATGCAACAAGCACATGATGCATGAGATGAATATGAACATGCATCTCTATTCTATTCACTAGCACAAGCATGATAAGTAAATACATGCTCCTGGACAGAAATGCACTCTAAGCTATCTTGACATGCATGAGAATGACATGATCGGATGCGTCACGTGAAAACGATGCAAAAGCATATAAAGAACATTACAAACGGAGCTACGGATCAACGGGAAACAACGAAACAAGAAATGAAGTGCTACGTGTCAAATTCATCACAACACACTCCAAAGGCATATCTCTGGTATTTCCATGTTGCCAAGACATAAAACAAACCAACATGGATGGGGTGGTGAAAATAATATTACCACACCATCAACTATGCACTCACAAACATCAAAACACCAAAACTACACAATCTCCCATAAACAACATCATAGCACTTTGAGGGCTACATGCAAAGCACCTACAGCCACCCAAACATGCCAAATAAGATATGTGGTAGTAGGTATCCAAGAGTACTACAAGCACAAGCAAATAGATCACACAAAGGAGTTTCGCACAGAAAGTTACACAACTGCTAACTTGGACAAAAACATCAGTTTTCACGGACTTAGTGAAAATTCCAGATTCTCACAAGCTGTTTATGCTCTGAAGCATTTTGACAGTACCCAAAACAATATCTACATGACTCCAAATGGAATGAAAATTTGACAGTACCCTAAACAATATCTGAAGCATTTTGACAGTACCCAAAACAATATCTACATGACTCCAAAACATACAACTTCCCAGTTGAAAGCTAAGGCTGAATCACAACACATGGACCTGCACAAGCTCATCAACAGGACAAGAAAATATAAACAGATTGTCAGACTTAGTGAAAATCACAGATTTTCACTAATCTGGAAATTTAGCCACATGCCTACTTTGATAGGGCACAACTTGGACATATGAATTCCTAAGCATGAAAGAAAAGTAACAAGTGGTAGAGGGGGTCACCCTCTACTGCCACAACCAAGAAACAAACTCTTGGGGGCACCATATCTCATGGAACCAAGCTCCAAACATAGAACAAATCTGAAATAAGTCATCTCCAGAAATTGTTCCAATGCCAAAGCTGACTTCACCAATGGATTCCTGGGATGATTCTACCCCAAAAACATATATAATACCTATGCACTTGTATAGAACAAATGGGTACAAACTAGAGAAGAAAACCTACATGGAATCTTATGTAGTGAATAGTGCATCATCCTATGTACTATTCACTAGAGCTACACCTACACAAGCATATGCACTCTCACACAACTACACACTCACATGTATAACTCCAAAGCATCTACACACACAAAGACACACACTTAGGCACTCACAACCATATAGCACTTACTCACGCATACACATGTATGTGAGTCTTCTCACACACACATACACACCCACATCACCAAGTGCAACATGAACTCTTGTTCATGTGTGTGAGATGCACACACACACTTGCACCACAATGCACCACTTGTATGTGTGCCATCGCACACACACACACACACAACATTGTACCTAAAATATGCACACATACAATATGTGCTACCACACACATATCTACCATCACCACCACACACTCCCACACACACAATACATACAATTGTAAAACATGCAGGAAGTAGATCTAACAAAAGGAGAAGAAACACCTACAAACTCACATAATGACTAGGCCACAAAATAATAACAGCAAAGAAAAGAAAATAAAAGAAAATGAAAAAGGGGAGGTACTGGGATCGAACCCCAGACCTACTGGATCGAACCACACACACACCACATAGCCACACCACTCTGCTACATGCCACTGGCTCGAAAGGAGAGACGGTGCAAACAGGGTAAGGCTCACTCTGCAGCTACTGTGCCAAAAATCCACAAAACAAAAGGGGCGCCGAGGGGATTCGAACCCACGACGTGTTACTCATAACAACACCACTCTACCACTACGCTACGCATTCAGATCTTAGCAGAGAAGGGGGCTCTGCTCTCTTGAGCAACCCCTTCAGGATCCACAGCTGACCCACGGTGGCCGGAACAGGGGAGCCACATGGCCGGCGACACAAGCAAAATTAGACTACGGCACATTGATGGAAGGATGCACATGCAGCCACGGTTCCATTTCTATCTCTAACGCACCACGCGAAGGTCTACAGGGACGGAACCACGACGCGCGGCGGCTTCGGCGACAGGGAGCAGCACGGCGGCGATTCTACGAACCTACACACGATCTACATATAGGGAAGAGGAAGGAAGGCTTGGGCTCACCCACTGGACGAGGACACCGAGCCTGCCGGAGAGGAAGCAGGGAAAAAGGGGAGGAAGCCGCGTCGGGGATGTTTGTCGGAGCTGAAGGGGTCGTCGACGAAGCAGGGGAAGAAGGTCCGATCTTGCCGTCCTTGCACCAGGAATGGGTTCCTTGGAGATCCCGCGAGCTCGACGAAGCCTTACAGAGGAAGCAGAGGCACAACAACAACGGCGACGAGTTTCTTCATGGATCGGCCATGGCGGAGGCGCCGATCCCCTTACCTGAGGTCGTCGTCAGGGAGAAAGAGAGATGGGGAAGTTGTGGCGACGGAGGAGGAGGAACCCTAGGTTCGGCACAGACGCCAAGGGGGGGTTAAATAGGGGAAGGAGGAGGAGAGGTACGTGCTGCGGCCATGTGCGCGAGGGAGGTCCGGTGGAAAGCGAGAGGGGAAAAGGAATGGGACGCTGACACTGGGCCCAGGTGCCGTGCTGGAAAGAGGAAGAAGAGGGACGCGCCCTGGGCTACTGCCCGAGAGAGAGGAGGGAGTTGGGCCGCTTGTGGGAGGAAGCCCACAAGGTGGCGCCAGATAGAGAAGAAATAAATCCTTGGGGCTTTCTAATTACCGAAAAAACGGAGAAGAAAAGAATTCACAGACATATCTATAAAAGCTAAAAATAAAACAAGCACACCCGTCGTCATGATAAATCATGACCTATTTAAATAAATTGCAAAATGAATACTTGGGGCAACTAAATATTGACAAAACAGGAATTGTTGGATCTGTTTTGTAGCTATTTGCACCATCTCCACAAGTTTCAAAACAGCACAAACACATGGTCATCTCCACCACAAAAATAAGCTAAAGTAAGGACATTTTCAAAACAGAAAAGAATCAAGTGGAACTTAACCTTGAGATGAAATAGAGAGAGGGGGGGAGATGGTTTTGAAACCTATGCAAACCACAAGATTATGACTACTAACACATGCAAAATCCACACAAGCTAACCCATCAAATCACTACACCACCATGGATCAAACAAACACATAAGATCACAAGGCATCACACATGTAATGATATGGAATGCATGCATGCAAGGAAGAATTAAACAAGGAGGCACATGAAATCATAACACATGGAAGCTCTCATATCAATGACAAGTTGGACCCACATGAAGAAGGTTCCAAATATGGAAGGTTACACACTTGAGGCATTACAGACACCTCCCGTAGATCGAGCCAGACATCTGGATTGGTGGAATAGAGGATGGACACTCTGGAGGGCGCCACCACGCCTCAAGGGTCACAACCATGGGTCGCGGTAACCATCACCAAGGCGGCGACATGTGCGACCACGACAATGGCAACCAAGGCGGCTCAACGTGTTCATGGAAGGGCGCGTTTTTGGGAAACTCATGTCACGCCAAGGGCAAGTCAACACAGATCGTCGAGCCCACACCAAGACACCACTCTAGAACCTCGGTGGGGCACCGTGAGGCCAACCAGGTCAAGGGTCGCTCCAAGGAGAAGGCAGCGCGCACCACAACCACATTGTGTGCCACTCCGTCACTACCCGTCCTACATCAATCTGCCCCGCATCATAAGATTCGTGAATCAGACCATGTTGTTTCTTTCTTCTTGTTTAATAGTGGTTGCACTCTCTCCTTGCCTCCACGCCCACACTGCATGCAGCTAGAGATGCAGAACACCATGATGGGGGCGCTGTCCACATCACTTGCTTTCAAGGAGGGTAGTAGGACCCCCGCCGTGTTCAAGACATGCAAGTTCAACACTAGAGCGAAATACAAGCTCCAAGACAATGCCATTCTCCTCTGCATCACTGATCCTGCATCGCCAACTCTGCACTCCTGCATCAACACCCCAATGCCCGATGTGTCAGGCTTCCACGTCTCTGCGGTAACACCACATGTGGGACTCTTTCAGCTCAGGGTTGCACACAAGGTGCTCGTCAATAAGGAAGCTGAAAGGATGTGGATGTCGCCTAGAAGGGGGTGAATATGTGCTTTAAATAATTATAGTTTAGGCTCAAACAAATGCGGAATAACAATATCATTTAACTAGTCAAGCACGAAACCTAAAACAACTGGGCTCACCTATGTTCACCAACAACTTATGCTAAGAAGGTAAACAACTAAGTAATAGCAAGATATATAACATCAAACAGTATGCTAATCACAAACTAAAGTACACAAGTAAAGGGCTCGAGTAAGAAATAATTGAGACACGTGGAGATGATGATGTATCCTGAAGTTCACACCCTCGCGGAAACTAATCTATGTTTGGAGCGATGTGGAGGCACAATGCTCGCCAAGAAGCCACTAGGACCATTGTAATATTCTCACGGCGTCGCACAATGCAAGATGTCGTGATTCCACTAAGGGACCCTTGAGGGCGGTCACCATACCCGTACAAATGGCGATCCATGGGGGCGGTCATCCGAACCCGTACAAATTAGTCAGCACAATCTGCACAACTTAATTAGAGACCTTGATGCTTGCCCAGAGCTTTATAGCTCAATGATTGAGCTCCAAGACACCACCAAACCATCTACAACGCTGAAGCACCCAAGAAGCATAAGATGTAGGGTGCCCAAACACCCAAGAGTAATAAGGTTCTCAACTTTTTTTACTTCCACTTATCACTGTGGAGAACTCAAATCAATGCAACTAGTACAATGGCTAGAACACACGAAGTGGTCAAGTCCCTCACTCCCAAATCCAAGCGCAATAACAAAATCAATGGATGACTTTGAGAGTAAGAACAAGGAGAACACAAAGAACTCCAAGATCTAGATCCAAGGGGTTCCCCTTGCATAGAGGAGAAAGTGATTGCTGAAAATATGTCTCTAGATCTACCCTATCTTTTCCCTCAAAAAGGAGCAAGCATCATGGGAGGGATCGAGATTTAGCAAGATCTAAGATGGTCAACAATGGGGGAAGAACACGAGCTCAAAGGATAAGAACCATTAGGGAAGAAGGCCCCTTAAATAGCCCCCACCTCAATCCAACTGTTATGCCCACTATTCATGCACAAGTGATACTACTACTTGGGGAGCGATACTACCGCTTTGCAAGGTTTGTGCAACACAACGAGACATAAATACAAGAGCGGTAGTTCTACCAGAAAGATACTACCTCTTATAAGAGGTACTACCACTCTACTAGCGTTGTACTACCGCTCAAGCTTACTCGTCAATAAAAGCACAAAAATAAGCAGAAGTGGTTGCGATAGAAGGAAGTGGAAGTACCGTGTAAGCAATACTACCATCCTACTACCAGTTAGATTAGTACATCCACTTTATTACTGCTTAAAGCCGTACTACTCCACAATCAAAAAATAATGAAGCCCCAAAAGCGAAACATCTATAACTTCTATAAACGTACTCTGAAACCAACGAACTTAAGCTTCCTACTGGTTAATATAAGAAGTTGCAGTAGAAAAATGCCAATGATAAAGAGATGTGAAACCTCTATGAATGAAGAACCAACAAAAACTCCACATCGAAAACATCATAGAGGATGCATATGAACACCGTTTTCGATGAACTCAAGCTTGTCATGAAGGTGACCATAAGCTCTAAACCCACATAGAGAATCACCAAATAAGAACCAAGAAGTATCATGCAAGGATGCAATAGTTCGAGCTCTCTATGAATAATATGATCAATCTACTCACTTGAGAGCCCCCCTTGACAGTACGACAACGATCACATAACCTGGTATCCCAACAAACATAATGAGACCGGTAAAATAGAAAACCTATCAAGGGCAAAGCTTTGGCTTGTGCATAATCCACTTGAGCTAGATTATGATGATGATCTTGTCCTCCGCATCTTGGACCACCTTTGTTGATGGCGATGGCTCGATAAAGACTAGTATATTGCTCCCCCATACTCCACTATGGGTGAGAAACTCTTCGACACATCTTTACAGGTATACATTGTCACCACAATGGATGCCAAGCTTCAAGCATGATCTGTTCGTGATGCTCCATTTGAACTTGCACGCTGCAATCTTGATGACTATCACAATTTGATGTCATCCTCCATGCGTCGTATGAGATCTTCCTCTTGATGCAAGCCCACGAAAACATACCTACCCAACACAAAACTTTCACGTAGACAATTGATAAACCACAAGTATAGGTAATCGAAGCAGTCTTTGAGGGTAGTATTTCACCCAAATTTATTGATTCGACAAAAGGGGAGGCAAAGGATATTTATTGGTCTTCGAAGTTGAGTTGTCAATTCAACCACACGTGGGATTTATTTCCGCAACAAAGTTTTAGTAGCACAGTAACAATAGTAATAGGAACAATACATAAATGGAAGTATAACACCCACGGTTAAAAATAATGCAACAACTTGCGTGGTAACGTGAGACTTCTTTGTTCCAAAAAGCTTTCGTTGTCTATTAATCCGTGCGCCTTCTCCCAAAGTGGACACGAAAAATACCACAACATATTTGTGCTATATCATGACACCATGCCCAATTTCTTGAATTTTATGTGAGTTTTAGATTTACAATAATTTAAAACAGTATTCCTAATGTTGGCTCTAGAAGAAAAATATATCAAAAAACATGTCTCAAATAGGAAAACAAAATCCTATGATGCTGTTATGTGCCATGCCACGACACCATGCCAAGTTTCATGAGTTTCTAACGATTTTTTGATTTACATGAATTTAAAACCCAATTTTCTCAATGTTTGTTGTCGAGCAAAGACTCTGAGATGTTTGAAATTCATTCACATTTCTTGCATGGGATGTAAAGATGTAGCCACGTACACTTATATGATTTTTCAACCCATTTTGATGCACCGGAGCTTGTGATTGTAGTTCAAATTTGAATTATGCACATTAAAGGCCTATGAAACTCAATTAATGTATAAAATGGGCGAAATGAACCGTGTATAATTCCATATTTTAGCACAACATTCCTACTGGTATGTGTTTCCTCTAGAATAAGTTCAAGGCGAGGAGAGGTAATGGATGTCGTTTCTCTCACGTAAGGTGACACGTTGTATATTGAAACCATAAAGCTTCCCGTGAGAAGTTGGGGTATGTAAGTGGCTTCTGGCAAAACTTGTCTCAAATGGGTCATTTTTTATCATGGCACATATGTGCCGTGTCATGACACCATGCCAAGTTTCATGAATTTCTAATGAGTTTTTGATTTACATTAATTTAAAACCCAAGTTTCTCAATGTTTGTGGCCGAGCCAAAACCCCGAGATGTTTGAAATTCATTCCCATTTCTTGCACGGGACCTAAAGATGCAACCATGGACACTTATATGATTTTTCAACCCATTTTCATGCACCGGACCTTGTGATTGTATATCAAATTTAAATTATACACATTAAATGCCTAGAAAACTCAACTAATGTATAAAAATGCCAAACAAACCCTGAATAATTCCATATTTTGCAAGACACTCCTATTGGTCCATGTTGCCTCTATAAAAATTTCAAGGCGATAAGATGAGAGGATGTCGTTTTGCCCACATAAGGTGATGCGTTCCGTATCGGAACCACAAAGCTTCACGTGAGAAGCTCCGGTTTGTAAGGGGCTTGTGCCAAAACTTGTCCCAAACTGGCTATTTTTTTACCACGGCACATATGTGCAATGTCATGACAATATGCCAAGCTTCATGAATTTCTGACGCATTTTGGGTTATAGTAACTTAAAAACCAAGTTTCTCAATATTTGTGGCAAGCCAAGATGTCGAGATGCTTCAAATTCATTCCCATATGTTTCTTGTGACCAAAAGATGCATCCATGGACAGTTATATGATTTTCAGCCCATTTTGACGCACTCGAACTTGTGACTATAATTTATATTTTAACTATACCCACTAAATGTCTAGAAAACTCACTTATTGTATAAAAAACTGCTAGAAGAACCCTTAACAATTCCATATTTTAGCACGATACTACTATTGGTTTGTGTTCACCGCAGATAAGTTTTATTGCAATCCAAACACCATCCATTGCATGAGTAACCTCATTTTTTGTTTTAAAAACAATATTAAAATCAAGTATATAACAAACCATTCATGATCATTAATCGTGTGTGATGCAGCACAAAATATCTTGGGCCAATCCTCGTAGTTTACCGCATTGGCTCCTCAAGACCATTTTACTATTCAATCGTCGCAGATGAAAGATAGGGATGCAGATCCCCATCATGAGGGTTGAGACCCACATGTATAGGGGATCAATCATAGTCCTTTCAATAATTAAGAGTGTCGAACCGAATGAGGGGCAAAAGGAAATGATAAGTAGATTTCAGCAAGGATTTCTCTCCAAGTGTTGTAAGTAGCAGTGATAGATAGTTTTGTAGCAAGATAATTCGTAATAAGTGACAAGTAACAATAGTAGCAAAGGTGCAGCAAGGTATCCCAATCCTTTTTATAGCAAACGACAGGCCCGGAAATTCTCTTATATAAAGCAAGCGCTCCCGAGGACACATGGGAATTTTCGTCTACTCATGTTCATCATATTAAGTGGATTCACGTTCGCTACTTTTATGATTTGATATGTGGTTGGACCAGTGCTAAGGTGTTGTTCTTACGTGAACTAACAACCTATTTATCATTACCCCCTATCACAAGCATCCGTAACTACGAAAGAAGAATTAAGAGTAATCTAAGTATAGCATAAAACATGTGGATCCAAATCAGCCCCTTATGAAGCAATGCATAAACAGGGGTTTAAGCTTCTATCACTCTTGCAAGCCATACTCCACAATGACTTCCCTAAGGCCTGTAACATGGCGAAGTGTCATGTAGTCGACGTTCACATGACACCACCGAGAGAAATAACAACATCCATATCATCAAAAGATCGAACGAATACCAATTTTAAATGATTACTTATTACAAGTCTTCTCCCATGTCATCATGAATAATAATGACTACTCACACAACATCAACATGTTCAAGACCATAGGTGTAATAATAATAATTAAAAATCTAAACATAATGTCTTCCGCCAAGTAATCCAACAAATATCAACTACAAGATGTAATTATAGGGTTGGAGTTGAGACGATGCGTTGGTGGTGATGATGTTTATGAAGATTGGTCCTCCCACAAAGGAGGAAGCATTGGTGGTGACGATGGCTTTGATTTCCCCATGGAGGGGAATTCCCCTGACAGAATCTCTCTACTGGAGAGCAAAAGGGTCTCTACCCAGGTTTCTGCCTCGAGACGGCGGCGCTTCGTCCTGCAAGATAACTTACGATTTTTCTAGGGTAAAACACACCATATATGAGAAGATGGTCGCTAGAGGGCCCTACAGGCTATCAGGGCGCGACCAGGGGGCTCCTTCATGGATTGTGGCCATCTGGTGGCCCCCTCCGGTATATTTTAGCCCTAGAAATTCCTAAATATTCCCTAAAAATTCTCTGTAAAGTTTTAGGTCATTTGGAGCAAGTTGATTTTTCTACCTTTTTCTCAGTTTCCCGGTCCATAATTCGCGTTCCAAAATATTTCCCTCTCAGTGACGTACCTTGCATATTTAGAGAGAAAAGGCAAAGAATTGTATGATAATAATGGATAATGGACAAGATCAACACAAATATAAATAGTAATTCATGATGCAAAATGAGCGTATCAGCTCCCCCAAGCATAGACCTCGCTTGACCTCAAGCGGAAACCGAGCTTAGAAATAATGACCACATGATTGGAGAGGGAGGCATCGATAAAAAGAGCACACAAGCATGAGAGCATCATGCATATTAACATAGCAACAAATATTTTATCATATAACCTATCACAAACAAGTAACAATCATTTCTCAACTATTGGAGTATGAAGCATAAACTTTATTGAAAATTAACAAACTATGTACTCAATCATTAGGGAAATCATAATTCATCATAATCGAGAGGAGAGTCTATGTAAGAGATTTAATTTTTGGCAAGTACACATACTCAAATATCATTTAATCTTACATGATTCCTCACACTCAAGGTATATATTTTTGAGCTCATGTTTGTGTAGCACACATAGGAAGATAGGGCTTAAATGATTTGCCATCCAACTTATTTTTCTCAAGGATAATGTCAAAAATAATAAATCATGATCATCTACATCCACTTGGATATATAAATCTGCCACTATAGAATTAATAGGTTGGAAGAGGAATATCCTTTAATGACTCAAGCACAAAGTTAAACTCGTGAAAGTAAAAGATAGGCCCTTCACAGAGAGAAGCAGAGGTTGTCATGTGCTCTTAATTTGTTGGATGTGTGAACCCTTAATGCAAGGGAACACCAGTTTATATTGCCCCTTATGATAGAAAACTTTATTATGCACTCTGTCGCTTTTAATTCTTTCCCATCACAAGATCGTACAAAGCTTATTTCCCTTGCAATAAAAGATCACACATATTTAGGAACAATTTTTATTGCTTGATGCAGCGATGAAAACTTACTTGAAGGATCTTACATAATCCATAGGTAGGTATTGTGGACTCTCATGGCAAGAAACTGGGTTTCAGGGTTATGGATGTACAAGTAGTATCTCTATTTGGTGCAGAATTTTTGAGCTAGCAAAGGATCCAAGGAAAGCATACCATGTTGAAGGACCCAAGACCATACAACTTCTATGTGAATATAAACTATCATGATCATTACGTTGCCTTCCATGTCCAACATCAACACTTGATCATTATATAATATTTGATGAAGGCCATCTTCATCATCCCGGCGGTCTCCATGTCGAAGAGGGAGTAGTTCACCCTCGGGGCTGAGGTCATGTACCAATAGCTATGTGTTTGATCGCTCTATGTCTCTCTCGTGTTCTTGAGATGTCACGATCTTGATGTATCACATGCTAGGTTAATATAGTTGGATCATATAGTGTTTGTCCCTTACTATCTTGATGTGATGAACGGAATCTTTCCCATGAGATTTTGTTATGTTGGGTCGAATATTGGATTTGAGATCACTTGTTGTATGTCTTGCATGTGGATACAAGTGGTGACAATGGGGTGTTCTATTGATTCACTTGATATATGTTTTGGTACTCAACTTGCGGATTCCCGTGGTGACAATGGGGTAATCTATGTATATGGATTGATACCCATTCTTGTCCTACTTTCTCCGATAGAACTCTTGGGGTACTCATTGCAGTTCTTTGTGTTGGATTAAACGTGATGAATCCGATATTGTTTGATGCATGTCAAATAATTAACCCATAGATAATTGAGGTGACATTGGAGTTATTATAGTACGAACTCTAGGCTTATTTGTGACACTTATAGGAAAGCTAAATAGATTGATCAAAAACAATAGCGTTGAGATGGTTCTACTACCTACATGGCTACAACAATTTCTTCTTATGTTCTCCTCTAGATATGAACTTTGGATTGATTCTTTGTCGCACATTGAGGGATGATCATATGGCTCTATTATCTTAGCATTGTTGAGATATTGCACTAGTGAAAGTATGAACCCTAGGCCTTATTTACAAGCATTCCAATACCGTTTATGCTCACTTTTACTACTTGTTATCTTGATGTTTTTATATTATGAGATTATAAAAATCAATAACTACTATCCATAGTAGAATTGTATCACCATCTCTTCGCTGAACTAGTGCGCCTATACAATTTACCATTGTATTGGGTGTGTTGGGGACATAAGTGATTACTTGTATTTGATTGCACAGTTGTTTGAGAGAGAACATTTTCATCGTACACCTCCCACGGATTGAACAACCTTAGGTCATCCACTTGAGGGAAAATTGTTACCATCCTACAAAACACTACGCTTGGAGGCCCAACAAGTCTACATGAATAATGTTGTGTAGTAGACATCACCGCCCCGCCCATCTCGTGTCGGTTACTGCACAAATCACAACGTCCTTCTCCGACACCGCTCAACAACCCACATCCAATGAGTTATTAATCGTTGAGTGTGCTCGAGCAGAAGTACCTTCGTCGGCGGCCTCCCTATCCAATATGGTGGATGTCCATGCCCGGAACAAGGCCACCCATGCCCGGCTCATGGCGGACTTATCCGAAGAGATGGTGGACGAGGACTGCGAGATGCTGATGGAGTATGTGGAGATGGATACCATGGAGATCCTTACTCCATAGGTCATCAAGTAGGAGCTGGTCATCGAGGAGGCGGCAGAGATCGATGAGCGTGATGCAAAATATTAGTCTCTGTTTAGAGCGCTAGTGTTTTGTTATAGTAATGTCTAGGTCAACTATCTGTGTTTAATTGCTTGAATAAGTAAGTGTGGGCAATGTTGTAGGCTCTTATGTGTAGTACTCAAATTTGCAAGAAATGTTAAATTAAGCAATGACGTGGATGACTACTGTAACGAGGGAAATTCTGACCAAACATTTTTACCGTATCCCCATTTTCTCTTCCAAATGAAAATAAAATGCAAATACCATGTGCAATGTAGCATCCAATATCTTACGTCGGAAGCTCAAAGACAAAAAAAGTTTATATTAAGTCTCAGCACATACGGGGTAAACTATATGTTTAATTTGTGATGTTGGATATCACACACAGTTCCGATATAGGGACTGTGTCTGATTTGACCGTGTGCCCTAGTTTTTTGCCGCACCGCACAAAAAATATTGAGTTGCCGCGCAAATATCTACCTCCCCCGCCCCTCGTACCAACCAAAACCGACATTTCCCCTGCTTCCCCATTCCTTTCCTAAGTTCAAACCTTCACTGCGAGATTGAAACACCGCCTCCTCGTCGGCGACGCTCCTTCCTGCTGCTCGGCATCCTCAATCTAGTCACGTAATCCACCCCTTCCCCACACCCCCTCCTTCATCCCAGATGACCCAACCGCCGACACGACACCTTCCACCAAAATCACTGGCCCATTCCCCAAATATTCGCCACCAAAAAACATGGTGCCTGCATTAGAGCCAGCATCTCAATGAGCATCTGGCAAAGGAGAAGCAAATCACGGCTGCACAGATGGACAAGGCCGAGATGGCTCCCATGCGTGCAGACCCCTGCTACTTGTAAACTGCATTGGGATTTCCCCCGAAGAGGAAGCGAGATGCGCCATAATAGATAAGTATTTCCCTCAGTGAGAACCAAGGTTATCAAACAATTAGGAGAACCACGCAAATTCCCGTCTTCAGCGCCTACACACAAAAGAGCACACACTTGCACACAACGTGGGAAGGAGGGTTATCAATCCCCTTGAACCCGTTACTTGCAAGCGGTAAGTAGTGATAGATAGATAATATAAATACAAAATAAAATAACAGTAATAAAATGGCAGCAATACTTTTTGTGTTTTTGTAATATAATTTGTGAAGACCTAGGGCCCATAGTTTTCGCTAGAGACTCTTCATGCATCTACTACTAGAAAATGGCATAGTTATGTATTTTTGTGTTTTTGTGTTTTGAAGAAGCATACGCTGGGGCCCATGTTTTCTATTTTTGTGTTTTCAAGAAGCATACGCTGGGTAAACAAATTACAGTTGGGCAACTCATAGAAAATGGCACATTATGTAATATTTATCCATGAAAATAACCATATCTATGGGCATCAAATCCACAATCAAGTAGATAGACTTCTTCGTGCATCTACTACTATTACTCAACCCATTGACCGCAATATAGCTTGCATCTAGATTATTAAGTAAATAATAGAGTAATGCTTCAAGCAAGATAACATGATGTAGGCAAACTAAACTCAACTAATATGAATAAACCCCATATTTCTATCCTTAATGGCTGATTACCCACAAGTGTAAGGGGTCTATCGTAGTCCTTTCGATAAGTAAGAGTGTCAAACCAACGTGGAGCAGAAGGATTTGACAAGTGGTTTTCAGCAAGGTATTCTGTGCAAGCACTGAAATTATCGATAATAGATAGTTGTGTGATAAGATGATTCATAGTAAGTAGCAAGTAGCAATAGTAACAAAGTTGCAGCAAAGTGGCCCAATCCCTTTTGTAGCAAGGGACAAGCCTGGACAAACTCTTATAGGAGGTAAAGCGCTCCCGAGGACACATGGAAATTTCTGTCAAGGTAGTTTTCATCATGTTCATATGATTCACGTTCGCTACTTTGATAGTTTGATATGTGGGTGGACCGGTGCTTGGGTGCTTCCCTTACTTGGAAAAATCTCCCACTCATGATTAACCCCTCTCGCAAGCATCCGCAACTACGAAAGAAGAATTAAGACAAAGTCTAACCATAGCATTAAACTAGTGGATCCAAATCAGCCCCTTACGAAGCAACGCATAAACTAGGGTTTAAGCTTCTGTCACTCTAGCAACCCATCATCTACTTACTACTTCCCAATGCCTTCATCTAGGCCCAAATAATGGTGATGTGTTATGTAGTCGACGTTCACATAACAGCACTAGAGGAAAAACAACATACAACGCATCAAAATATCGAACGAATACCAAATTCACATGACTACTTATAGCATGACTTATCCCATGTCCTCAGGAACAAAAGTGACTACTCACAAAGCAAAATAATATTCATGACCAGAGAGGTATTGAATAGTATGAAGGATCTGAACATATAATCTTCCACCGAGTAATCCAACTAGCATCAACTACAAAGAGTAATTAACACTACAAGCAACCTTACAAGTACCAATCGGAGTCGCGAGACGAAGATTGGTTACAAGAGATGAACTAGGGTTTGGAGATGAGATGGTGCTGATGAAGATGTTGATGGTGATGAGTCCCCTCCAATGAGAGGAGTGTTGGTGATGACGATGGCGACGATTTCCCCCTCCAGGAGGGAAGTTTCCCCGGTACGATGGCCCTGCCGGAGCTCAAGATTGGTTATGCTCAAGTTCCACCTCGTGGAAGCGGAGATTCCTCCCAAAAGCCTCCTGTTGATTTTTTTCTGGAACGAAACACTTCTTATAGAAAAAGAGGGGAGCCAGAGGGCCAACAGGGAGCCCACAAGCCCCCTAGGCGCGGCCAAGGGGGTAGTCCGCGCGTAGCAGGCTTGTGGCCTCCTGGTGGCTCCTCTCTGGTACTTCTTCGGCCCAGTAGTTTTTATAAATTCCAAAATAATTCCTCGTTGATTTTCATGGCTTTTGGAGTTGCGCAGAATAGGTATCTTAAACTTGCTCCTTTTTCAGGCTAGAAGTCCAGCTGCCGGCATTCTCCCTCTTCATGTAAACCTTGTAAAATAAGAGAGAAAAGGCATAAGTATTATATCGTGAAGTGTAATAACAGCCCAAAAAGTGATAAATATCAACATGAAAGCATGATGCCAAATGGACGTATCAACTCCCCCAAGCTTAGACCTCGCTTGTCCTCAAGCGGAAACCGAGATCAATAAATATGCCTACATGTTTAGAGAGAGAGGTGTCGACAAAACAAAGTACGGACATGCAGACATCATGATCATAGTTAGAAGAGCAATATCATCATATCATCTCTTATGCTAAAGTGATAATTCCTTCACAAAGTAAATTATGGATCAAGAACCTTATTGGGAATTAACAACCAATAGCCTTTAGTCATTCAAGCAATTGCAATTTATCATAACATTGGAAAGAGTCAAATAAGAGCTTGTAAAGCAAATCCACATACTCAATCATATTTTCGTCTTCTACAATTGCTACAACTCACGTGGTACTCATGAGATCAAAGTTTCAGTCGGACACAGAGAAAGATAGGGGCTTATAGTTTTGCCTCCCAACTATTTACCTCAAGGGTAATGTCAACAATACTAATTCGTGAATACTTACTTCCAAGTTGACATATGAATATAGATCTTTCCCTAGCGCATGACGTTAGCCAAGATAAAGGTGAGATAAGGAATTGGTGTAGGTCACCATGAATCTTTCAAGGACAAAAAGTAAAAGTACAAGATAGGCCCTTCGGAGATGGAAGCAGATGTTTTCATGCGCTTCTGAGTTTCGATGTGTGTCCTCTTAGTGTGAAGGAACATCACTTTATATTGCCTCCTGTGATAAAGAACTTTATTATGCAGTCTGTCTCTTTTATGTCTTCCTCATCACAGGTTCGTACAAAGCTTATTTTCCACACACTAATAGATCATTCATATTTAGGGAGCAATTTTTATTGCTTGCACCGATGACAACTTACTTGAGGGATCTTATTCAATCCATAGGTAGGTATGGTGGACTCTCATGGCAAAACTGGGGTTGAAGGTTTCTGGATGCACAAGTAGTATCTCTACTTAGTCCGGAAGTTTTGGCTGATATGAGGTGGAAGCAATCGTCACATGCTGAGGGATCTCTAGTCATATAATCATTGTTCGGAACCAAGCAAACATAATCCAACATCTACTTCTAAGCATCTAATAGTTTAGTGAGTGTTCGCAATCATAGATGGTGTCAAAGATGATATATTTATATGCGAACCTCTCCTTGTTTATTACTTTCTATTATTTGCAGCAATGACCAAAGTCTACATTTGTCCACCCACAACAAGTTTCAATCAACATTCTTTTTTATGTAAAGTCATCACTTCCCATAAGATGATTACATGATCTTTCATGCGTTTGTTCTTTTATCATTCTCTTCTCTCAGATCATGGCATGAAGCAAGGCCATTAACTAAAACTCTCTTTATTATATGACTCACAAACTCGGATACATCGGGGGTCACACAAACCAAAACTCAAGACTAAAACACTAAGAACTTTATTCTACTAGAGAGAGATAAGACCAAAAAGGATCGAACTAAGAAAAGGTAAATGCAAAAGATGTGATGGTGATACGATACCGGGGCAACTCCCCCAAGCTTGGCACAAGCCAAGGGGATTGCCCATACCCGTGCTTAGTTGTCTTCCTTTGGAGGTGATGGTGGTGGAGTTGTTGCAACCTGGGTTTGATCCTCCGTCTTCCAAGGCATAGGTGCTCCATCATGGAAAGATGACCGAGTCTCCGGAATCCTCAAATCTGCAGCCAACCGTATTGATTTAAATCTATACTCATACTCACAATTTTGGTTCTGCAGGTCATAGATCTGGGCTTGGAGGTGATCAATTCTGTCATAGAGCCTGGAGAGGTGCTTCCCAATTTCACTGGCATCGATCTTGTGCTTGTTGGTGAACTCCGTGATCATCATGTGGTTGGCGTTGAGTCCGCGTTCCACCATCCCTTGGCACTTGAAGACTTGCTGCTCCATTGCCTCGAGCCTTGCCTCCATGCTTCCGGTCTTCTTGGGCCCCTCAACATCACGGATGTGCAGCACCCCCTCACGAATCTCGATAGATTGAGGGTGTTGCAACACTCCCGCGAGGAAGGGATTGATGACCTTCTTGAAGAACTTGTCTTTCGAAGCTTTTGGGGACGCCATAGCGATCTATATCTGCAGCAGAAACAGGCTCGAAACGAAAAAGAGGATCATTGCATGATACGAGGGTCAGACCTTTCGGGAGAATATATAATGATTTTTTTCCGACCAGAAGGAGTACTCCGCAAGAAAACGGAGTCCGGGAGGCACACGAGGTGCCCACAAGCCCCCTAGGCGCGGTCAGGAGGGTAGGCCACGCCTAGCAGGCTTGTCGCCTCCTCATGCGCTTTCTGCACTACTTTAAAATTTTCCATTTTTCTAAAAATTCCAAAACGGAGAAAATTTCCTTGGAGTCGGTTTACTTACCGAATCACATACCTCTTCGTTTTCGGAGTCTGAAACAGGCTGATAAATATCCCTTATGTACTCCTCCGGAGTTATGGTATTGATAATATTGCTTTCAACATTTATAGGAGTACCTGAGATATAATGCTTGATTCTTTGCCCATTTACCACTCTCGGAAAAATACCTTCCGTGTTGTTTATCTTGATGGCACCGGAACGATATACTTCCTCAACAATTTAATGACCTTCCCACTTGGAGAGAAGCTTGCATTCAAAAAATCTTAAACGAGAATTATATAGAAAGACATAATCACCTACATTGAACTCACGTTTTTGTATCTTTTTATCATGCCGCCTCTTAACATTTTCTTTAAACAACTTGGCATTTTCATATGCCTGAGCTCTCCAATCATCAAGCGAGCTAATATCAAATAACCTCTTCTCACCAGCAAGTTTGAAATCAAAGTTGAGTTTTTTGATTGCCCAATAAGCCTTATGCTCCAGCTCAAGAGGTAAATGACATGCTTTACTGTAAACCATTTTGTACGGACACATGCCCATGAGATTCTTATAAGAAGTTCTGTAAGACCATAGTGCATCATCGAGCTTATTAGACCAAATCTTTCTAGACCTATTAACAGTCTTTTGCAGAATTAGTTTAGTCTCTCTATTGCTTAACTCTACTTGACCACCGGACTGAGGATGATAGGGAGATGCAATTCTATGATTGACATCATACTTAGCAAGCATTTTACGGAAAGCACCATGAATAAAATGTGAACCACCATCAGTCATTAGATATCTAGGGACTCCAAATCTAGGGAAAATAACTTCTTTAAGCATCCTGATAGAGGTGTTGTGATCAGCACTACTAGTTGGGATACCTTCTACCCACTTAGTGACGTAATCAACAACAACTAGCATATGAGTATACCCGTTGGATTTTGGAAAAGGTCCCATATAATCAAAGCCCCAAACATAAAATGGTTCAATGACAAGTGAATAATTCATAGGCATTTCCTGAAATTTACTGATATTACCTATTCTTCGACATTCGTCACAAGACAAGACAAACTTACGGGCATCCTTGAAGAGAGTGGGCCAATGGAAACCTGATTGCAATACCTTGGATGGAGTTCTATCTCCCGCATGGTGTCCTCCGTAAGCCTCGGAGTGACACTTCTGTAGGATCTGTCCCTGTTCATGTTCAGGTACACAACGTCTAATAACACCATCTACTCCTTCCTTATAAAGGTGAGGATCATCCCAAAAGTAATGTCTTAAATCAAAGAAGAATTTCTTCTTTTGCTGGTATGTGAAACTAGGTGGTATATATTTGGCAACGATATAGTTTGCATAATCAGCATACCACGTTGTACTACATGAAGCATTGATGACATTCAGTTGCTCATCAGGAAAGCTATCATCAATAGGTTGTGGGTCATCAAGAACATTCTCCAACCTAGACAAGTTATCTGCTACGGGGTTCTCAGCACCCTTCCTATCAACAACATGCAAATCAAATTCTTGTTGCAAGACAACCGATCTGATAAGTCTAGGTTTACATCTTTCTTCTCCATGAGGTACTTAATAGCAGCATGATCAGTGTAAATAGTGACTTTGGAATCAACTATGTAAGATTTGAACTTTTCACATGCAAACACGACTGCTAAAAATTCCTTTTCCGTAGTAGCATAGTTTCTTTGGGCACTATCTAGAGTTTTGCTAGCATAGTGAATATCATTCAACTTCTTATCAACTCTTTGTCCTAGGACAGCGCCAACAACATGATCACTAGCATCACACATGATTTCAAAAGGTAAGTTCCAATCAGGTGGTTGAACAATAGGCGCAGTTATCAAGTCCTTTTTAAGTATTTCGAAGGCTTCCTCACAATCATTGTCAAAAACAAAAGGAATATCCTTTTGCAAGAGATTGGTAAGAGGCCTAGAAATCTTAGAGAAGTCTTTAAGGAACCTTCTATAGAAACCAGCATGACCAAGGAAACTTCTTATACCTTTGATATCTATGGGGCATGGCATTTTCTCGATCACATCATCTTTAGCCTTATCGACTTCAATACCTCTTTCAGAAATTTATGTGTAAGACAATGCCTTCATTAACCATAAAGTGGCACTTCTCCCAATTCAAGACAAGATTGGTATCTTTACATCTCTGCAAAACTCAATGAAGGTTGCTGAGGCAATCATCAAAAGAAGACCCGTAAACGGAGAAGTCATCCATGAAAACCTCAACAATATTTTCACAGAAGTCAGAGAATATAGCCATCATACATCTTTGAAAGGTAGCAGGTGCATTACATAAGCCAAAAGGCATACGTCTGTAAGCAAAGGTACCAAATGGGCAGGTGAAAGTGGTTTTCTCCTGATTAGATTGTGCAACAGGTATTTGGGAGAAACTAGAATAACCATCTAGAAAGCAGAAGTGTGTGTTTTTAGACAGTCTTTCCAGCATTTGGTTGATAAAAGGCAAAGGGTAATGATCTTTCCTAGTGGCTTTATTCAATTTCCTAAAATCAATCACCATCCTATAGCCAGTAATAATCCTGTGTGGGATCAATTCATCCTTATCATTAGGGACAACGATAATACCTCCCTTATTAGGGACGCAATGCACCGGACTTACCTGATCACTATGAGCAACAGAATAGATAATACCCACTTCGAGGTGCTTTAGTATTTCTTTTCTTACTACCTCTTTAATCTCAGGATTTAATATCCATTGATGATCGGCAACTGGTTTGGAATCAGGATCGGTTTTAATCTTGTGCTGGCATAGAGTGGACTAATGCCCTTAAGATCGTCAAGACTATATCCAATAGCAGCACGGTCCTTCCTCAGAGTTTTTCATAACTATTTTCTTCGTGCTCTAAGAGGCTAGCACTAATAATAACAGGATATATCTCTTTTTCATCAAGATAAGCATACTTAAGAGTATCAGGCAACTGTTTAAGCTCGACCACAGGATCACCCTTTGATGGGGGTGGATCTCCAAACAGTTCAACATGCAAATTATTCTTAAGGATAGGATGTTGTTCAAAGATAACTCTATCTATCTCATTCCTTTCATCCATATGCATATCATTTTCATGCTCAAGCAAGTATTGCTCTAAAGGATCAGTAGGAGGCACAACAATAGAAGCTAGAGCAATAATTTCATCCTTACTAGACGACTCTTTTTCATGAGGTTGTCTACCAAACTTGGAGAAATTGAACTCGTGTGACACACCTTCAAAGCCAACAGTGACAGTTTGCTTCTCACATTCAATATGAGCATTGACAGTATTGAGGAAAGGTATGGCAAATATGATGGGACAAAAGCTATCTTGTGTGGTAGCAAGAACGAGAAAATCAGCAGGATACTTCATTTTACCACACAATACTTCAACATCTCTAACAATTCCCAAAGGGCAGATAGTATCTCTATTGGCAAGTTCAATAGTGACATCAATAGGTCCCATCTCAACAGGTGCAATCTCGTCTTTAATTTCATCAAATAAAGATTGAGGTATTGCACTAACACTAGCACCCACGTAACATAGACCATGATAACAATGATCTCCTATCTTAATAGAAACAACAGGCGTGCCAACAACAGACCTATGTTTGTCTCTAGGATGTGGTTTAGCGATTCTAGCAACATCTTCACAGAAGTGAATATCATGGCCATCAACATTGTCGGACATGAGATCTTTGATAATAGCAATGCTAGGTTCAACTCTAATTTGCTTAGGGGGTGTAGGTGTTCTAATGTAGCCCCTACATATCACAGTTGAAACTTTAGAGTGATCCTTTATCCTAACAGGGAAAGGTGGTCTCTCAATGAAAGCACTAGGAATAATAGGATCATTATAGGCAATGAATTTCTCTTAACCTGGATTGGGTTTAACTACATTGACTTCTAAGGGAGGATGATATTTAAACCACTTCTCTTTAGGGAGATCAATATGAGGAGCAAATGATTCACACAATGAAGCTACTATCTAAGA
The DNA here is from genome assembly GCF_904849725.1 of Hordeum vulgare subsp. vulgare. Lineage (NCBI taxonomy): Eukaryota > Viridiplantae > Streptophyta > Magnoliopsida > Poales > Poaceae > Hordeum > Hordeum vulgare. The sequence goes on along the minus strand of NC_058524.1, from coordinate 398,771,374 downwards.
GTCAAGTCCATACTTAGCGCTAAAATCACAAAAAGTATTTGTTTTGACAAAGGATTTAACGCAATCAAACTTGAAATTCATACCTGACTTCTTACCTTCATCAAACTCCCAATCTTCAGAGTTGTGTTTAATTCTTTCCAATAAATTCCATTTGAAGTCAATATCTCTCTTCATAAAAGAACCGGTACAAGAAGTGTCAAGCATGGTGCGATTATCATGAGAAAGCCGAGCATAAAAGTTCTGAATGATAATTTCTCTCGAGAGCTCATGGTTGGGGCATGAATATAACATTGATTTAAGCCTCCACCAAGCTTGAGCAATACTTTCGCTGTCACGAGGCTAAAAATTATAAATATAATTCCGATCATGATGTACAAGATGCATAGGATAAAACTTTTGATGAAATTCTAATTTCAAGTGGTTGTAGTTCCATGATCCATTATCATCACATAGCCTATACCATGTCAATGATTTATCCCCCAAAGATAAGGGAAAGACCTTCTTCTTGACCTCATCCTCAGACAAACCTGCAAGCTTAAATAAACCAGAAACTTCATCTACATAGATTAGATGCAAGTCAGGATGTGATGTTCCATCTCTTGTAAAAGGATTAGCCAGCAGTTTCTCAAGCATACCCGAAGGAAATTCATAGCAAATATTTTCAGTAGGTGCAGCAGGTTGAGGAGCAACTCCTTGTGCTTACGTTCGAGGTGAAGATACCCCGAACAAGCTCATCAAAGGATTAGTTTCCATAGTGACAAGTGACAATAAATTTCAGCACACTATATAAATGTTTTCTTACCAAATTCCACTTACCAAAGGCGCTTCACTCCTCGGCAACAACGCCAGAAAAGAGTCTTGATGACCCACACGTGTAGGGGATCTATCATAGTCCTTTCGATAAGTAAGAGTGTCGAACCCAACGAGGAGCACAAGGATCTGGCAAGTGGTTTTCAGCAAGGTATTCTCTGCAAGCACTGAAATTATCGTTAACAGATAGTTGTGTGATAAGATGATTCGTAGCAAGTAGCAAGTAGAAATAGTAAAAAGGGTGCAGCAAAGTGGCCCAATCCCTTTTGTATCAAGGGACAAGCCTGGACAAACTCTTATAGGAGGTAAAGCGCTCCCGAGGACACATGGGAATTTCTGTCAAGCTAGTTTTCATCATGTTCATATGATTCACGTTCGCTACTTTGATAGTTTGATATGTGGGTGGACCGGTGCTTGGGTGCTGCCCTTACTTGAAAAACCTCCCACCTATGATTAACCCCTCTCGCGAGCATCCGCAACTACGAAAGAAGAATTAAGACAAAGTGTAACCATAGCATTAAACTAGTGGATGCAAATAAGCCCCTTACGAAGCAACGCATAAACTAGGGTTTAAGCTTCTGTCACTCTAGCAACCCATCATCTACTTACTACTTCCCAATGCCTTCCTCTAGGCCCAAATAATGATGAAGTGTTATGTAGTCGACGTTCACATAACACCACTAGAGGAAAAACAACATACAACGCATCAAAATATCGAGCGAATACCAAATTCCCATGACTACTTATAGCATGACTTATCCCATGTCCTCAGGAACAAAAGTGACTACTCACAAAGCATAATAATATTCATGACTAGAGAGCTATTGAATAGCATCAAGGATCTGAACATATAATCTTCCACGGAGTAATCCAACTAGCATCAACTACAAAGAGTAATTAACACTACTAGCAACCTTACAAGTACCAATCGGAGTCGCGAGAAGGAGATTGGTTACAAGAGATGAACTAGGGTTTGGAGATGAGATGGTGCTGATGAAGATGTTTATGGTGATGAGTCCCCTCCAATGAGAGGAGTGTTGGTGATGACGATGGCGACGATGTCCCCCTCCGGGAGGGAAGTTTCCCCGGTAGGACGGCCCTGCCGGAGCTCTAGATTGGTTCTGCTCAAGTTCCGCCTCGTGGCGGCGGCGATTTCTCCCTAAAGCCTCCTCTTGATTTTTTTCTAGAACGAAACCCTTCTTATAGCAAAAGAGGGGAGCCAGAGGGCCAACAGGGGGGTAGGCCGCGCCTAGCAGGCTTGTGGCCTCCTGGTGGCTCCCCTCTGATACTTCTTCGGCCCAGTAGTTTTTTTATAAATTCCAAATAATTCCTCGTTGATTTTCTTGGCTTTTGGAGTTGCGCAGAATAGGTATATAAAACTTCCTCCTTTCTCCGGCCAGAATTCCAGCTGCAGGGGAGTTGCGCAGAATAGGTATATAAAACTTCCTCCTTTCTCCGGCCAGAATTCCAGCTGCCGGCATTCTACCTCTTCATGAAAAGGCATAAGTATTGTACCGTGAAGTGTAATAACAACCCAAAAAGCGATAAATATGAACATGAAAGCATGATGCAAAATGGACGTATCAACTCCCCCAAGCTTAGACCTCGCTTGTCCTCAAGCGGAAACCGAGATCAATAAATATGCCCACATGTTTAGAGAGAGAGGTGTCGACAAAACAAAATACGGACATGCATGCATCATGATCATAGTTAGAACAACAATATCATCATATCATCTCTTATGCTAAAGTTATAATTCCTTCACAAAGTAAAGTATGGATCAAGAACCTTATTTGGAATTAACAACCAATAGCCTTTAGTCATTGAAGCAATTGCAATTTATCATATCATCGGAAAGAGTCAAATAAGATCTTGTAAAGAAAATCCATATACTCAATCATCTTTTCGTCTTCTACAATTGCTACAACTCACGTGGTACTCATGAGATCAAAGTTTCAGTCGGACACAGAGACAGATAGGGGCTTATAGTTTCGCCTCCCAACTATTTACCTCAAGGGTAATGTCAACAATAATAATTCATGAATACTTACTTCCAAGTTGACATATGAATATAGATCTTTCCCTAGCACATGAAGTTAGCCAAGATAAAGGCGAGATAAGGAATTGGTGTAGGTCACCATGACTTTTTCAAGTACAAAAAAGTGAAAGTACAAGATAGGCCCTTTGCAGAGGGAAGCAGAGGTTGTCATGCACTTTTGGGTATGGATGTGTGTCCTCTTAGTGTGAAGAAACACCACTTTATATTTCCTCCTGTGATAAAGAACTTTATTATGCAGTCTGTCGCTTTTATGTCTTCCTCATCACAGGTTCGTACAAAGCTTATTTTCCACACACTAATAGATCATACATATTTAAGGAGCAATTTTTATTGCTTGCACCGATGGCAACTTACTTGAGGGATCTTATTCAATCCATAGGTAGGTATGGTGGACTCTCATGGCAAAACTAGGGTTCAAGGTTTGTGGATGCACAAGTAGTTGATACGTCTCCAACGTGTCTATAATTTTTGATGGTTTCATGCTATTATCTTGTCAAACTTTAGATGTTTTGTATGCCTTTTATATCTTTTTTGGGACTAACCTATTAACTCAGTGCGAAGTGTGAGTTCCTGTTTTTTCCGTGTTTTTGACACTTTTCAGAGGGGGATTTTAAACGGAGTCCAAACGGAACAAAACTTCCAAAAAGATTTTTTTCGAAACAGAAGATCGGGGAACTTGAGAACCAAGGCACGGGGCCACCAGGGACCCCTCAAGCCCCCTAGCCGCGGCCAGGGGGCCCGCACCTCCCATGCTTGTGGGCTCCCTGGGCCACCTCTGCCCAAGGTATTTCGCCTATATATTCCCAAAAATTCCAGCAAAAATCAGGAGATCATCGAAAGTACTTTTCCGCCCCGCAAGCTTCTGTCTCCGCAAGATCCGATGTAATCTTCTTTTGCGGTGTGTTTGTCGACATCCGATGAATTGTAGATTTATGATTAGATTATCTATGAATCTTATTTGAGTTTCTTTTGATCTCTTATAGGCATGATTTCATATCCTTTTAATTATCTTTGAGTTGTGGGTTTTGTTTGGCTAGCTTGATCTATGATTCTTGCAATGGGAGAAGTGCTTGGTTTTGGGTTCATACCGTGCGGTGACCTCACCTAGTGATAGAAGGGGTAGCGAGGCACGCATCATGTTGATGCCAACAAGGGTGAAAAGATGGGGTTTTCATAATTGGTTTGAGTTTATCCCTCTACATCATCTCATCTTGCTTAAGGCATTACTCTGTTCGTCATGAACTCAAGACACTAGATGCATGCTGGATGTCGGTCGATGTGTGGAGTAATAGTAGTAGATGCAGAAAGTATCGGTCTACTTGTCTCAGACGTGATGCCTATATGTATGATCATTGCCTTAGATATCGTCATGACTTTGCACGGTTCTATCAATTGCAAGCTCTTTTGTGTTTGCGCAGGTACTCTGGACTTGACGAGATTCTCCTACTGGATTGATACCTTGGTTCTCAAACTGAGGAAATACTTACTGCTCCTATGCTGCATCACCCTTTCCTCTTCAAGGGAAAAACCAACGCAAGCAAGTCTCCGTCAACGTGTCAATTTCTTGCGCTGTTGTTTGAGAAGTAGCAGAAGGATTTCTCGTGCCGTTGCCGGGGAGGATCAAGTCAAGAACTCATCCAAGTAAGTGTCGCAAACTCATCTCTTGCATTTACTTTTTTGCCTCTAGTTTTCATCTCCCCCACTTCTGAAAAACAAAAATTTACAGAAAAATATTTGCCTTTTTGTTTGCCTTTTTCGTTTGCCTTTCTCGTTTGCCTTTTTCGTCGCCCTTTTCTCTCGCTTGCTCTTTCTTCGCTTGTGTGCTTGCTTGCTTGCTGAAGTCACCATGACTGAAAACACCAAACTTTGTGACTTCTCGAATACTAATAATAATGATTTTATTAGTACTCCTATTGCTCCCGCCACTTGTGCGGAGTAATACGAAATCGATGCCGCTTTGCCGAATCTTGTTATGAAAGAGCAATTCTCCGGCCTTCCTAGTGAAGATGCCGCATCCCATCTTAATACCTTCATTGAGCTTTGCGATATACAAAAGAAGAAAGATGTGGATAATGATTTGATTAAATTGAAGCTTTTCCTTTCTCGTTGCGAGATCGAGCAAAAACTTCGTTTTCGTCTTTGCCCAAAAATAGTATTGATTCTTGGAATAAGTGCAAAGATGCTTACATATCCAAGTATTTTCCGCCGGCTATTATCTCTCTCCGTAATGATATCATGGATTTTAAGCAACTTGATCATGAACATGTTGCACAATCTTGGGAGAGGATGAAATTGATGATTAGAAATTGTCCCGCTCATGGCTTGAGTCTTTGGATGATTATACAAATCTTTTACACTAGCTTGAATTTCTCTTCTAGAAACATCTTGGACTCCGCCTCCGGTGGAACGATCATGGAAATCATGGTAGGAGAAGCCACAAAACTCCTAGACAATATCATGACGAACTACACTTAGTGGCACACTGAAAGGTCACCTACTAGTAAGAAGGTACACACTATAGAAGAAATTAAAACTTTAAGTGCTAAGGTGGATGAGTTAATGAATTTGGTTGCTAGTAGAAGTGCTCCTTAGATCCTAATGATATGCCCTTGTCTTGCTTGATTGAGAGTAGGAACGCTAGCTTGGACATTAATTTTGTTGGTAGGAATAATTTTGGCAACGATGCTTTTAGAGGAAACTATGTTCCTAGGCCTTTTCCTATTAACTCCTCTAATAACCTTGGCAACTCCTACAACAATACTCATGGAAATTTCAATATATTACCCTCTGATCTAGAGAGTAATATCAAAGAGTTTATCAACTCACAAAAGATTTTCAATGCGTCCATAGAGGAAAAACTACTCAAAATTGACGATTTGGCTAGGAGCGTTGATAGAATGTCTAGTGATATTGATGCTTTGAAAGTTAGATGTGCTCCTCCCAAGATCAATATGGATGAAACTTTGAAATCTATGCGTGTTTCCATGAGTGAGAGCAAAGAAGGAACCGCCCAAATTCGTGCTAGACATGAATGGCTTAAAAAGGCGTGTTCTCGTGATAAGAATCACGACGATCTTAAAGTGCTTGGTGTGACTCCCATTAAATCTTTGTTTTCTTGTGTCAAACGTAATGATGATGGGGCTGGATATGAATCCACTTTGGTTGAAAAACACCCCAATGATTCGGAGTCCATCTATCTTGATGCTAAAAGCATTGAAAGTGGAGTAGAAGATATTAAAACTTTGAGTAGTAATGAAATTACTACTTTGGATTTGAAGGAATTCAATTATGATTGTTGCTCCTTGATTGAATGCATTTCCTTGATGCAATCCATGCTAAACTCTCCACATGCTTATAGCCAAAACAAGGCCTTTACCGATCATTTCGTCGAAGCTTTGATAAAATCTCTTGAAGAGAAACTTGAATTGGAAGTCTCTATCCCTAGAAAGCTTCATGATGAGTCGGAACCTACTATAAAAATCAAAATCAAAAACTATGAATGCAATGCTTTGTGTGATTTGGGTGCTAGTGTTTCCGCAATTCCAAAGTCTTTATGTGATGTTCTGGGTTTTAATGAGATTGAGGAGTGTTCTTTTAATTTGCATCTTGCGGATTCTACTATCAAGAAACCCATGGGAAGGATCAATGATGTTCTTATTATTGCAAATAGGAACTATGTACCCGTGGATTTCATTGTGCTTGACATTGATTGCAATCCTACATGCCCTATTATTCTTGGTAGACCTTTCCTAAGAACTATCGGTGCTATCATCGATATGAACGAAGGGAATATTAGATTTCAATTTCCTTTAAATAAGGGCATGAAGCATTTTCCTAGAAAGAAAATAAGATTGCCTTATGAATCCATGATGAGGGCTACTTATGGTTTGAGCACCAAAGAAGACGATACGTGATTCCATCACCTTATGCCTAGCTAAGGGCGTTAAACAATAGCGCTTGTTGGGAGGCAACCCAATGAATTTATCTTTTTCTTTCTGTTTTGTTGCGTCCACACCATCAGAATTCTGTTGTGATGGTGTATTATGTGTTTTTTTGTGTTTGAGCCAAGTAAAGCCTTTATGACTAGTCTTGGTGATAGTTGTTTGATCCTGCTGGAAAAAGAGAGAAACTTTTCTCTCACGAGATTATTTTTCATTTTTATTCAGAAAGAGTTTTTGAGTTGATTCATTTTTTTGCTGGTTGATATGCCTTTTGCCAAGGCTGTCGTAATTTTTCAGAATTTGTGAGGTACCAGAAGTATACGAAATTTACGGATTGCTACAGACTGGTCTGTTTTTGACATATTCTGTTTTTGTTGAGTTGGTTGCTTGTTTTGTTGAAACTATGGATATTATAGGGGGGTACTAGCCAAGGAGAAGTGAGAATACAGTAATCTAATACCAATATAAATGGAAATCAAGATTTCTACAGTACCTAAAGAGGTGGTAGTTTGTTTTCTTGTGCTAATTTTATCACGAGTTTCTGTTTAAGTTTTGTGTTGTGAAGTTTTCAAGTTTTTGGTGATGTTCTCATGGACAAAGAGATAAGGAGTGGAAAGAGCTCAAGCTTGGGGATCCCAAGGCATCCCAAGCCAAATTCAAGGACACCAAAAATCCTAAGCTTGGGGATGCCCCGGGAAGGCATCCCCTCTTTCGTCTTCAATCCATCGGTAACATTACTTGGAGCTATATTTTTATTCACCACATGATATGTTTTTTGCTTGGAGCGTCTGGTATCGTAGGATTCTTTACTTTTTGTTGTGTCACAATCATCCTTGCAGCACACCTTTTGATAGAAACATGCACTCATCATGATTTTGCTAGAATGCTCATCGTGGTTCACTTATATCTTTTGAGATAGATAATTTTGCTCTATGTGCTTCACTTAGATCTTTTAGAGCATGGCGGTGCGTGACTTCGTAGTTGTCTTGTGCTATGAAAGTAGTCCCCAAAGGTGATAGGTAACCAAAGAGGATACAAAAACCTCCATCTTCATGCGCATTGAGTAGAAAGAGAAGTTTTGATTCCTCTCAATTAGTTTTTGACACGTGGATTTGGTAATATTAAGAGTTATGTTAGTAGGGTGTTGTGAATCTAGAAATACTTGTGTTGAAGTTAGTGATTCCCGTAGCATGCACATATGGTGAACCGCAATGTTAGGAAGTCAGAGCATAATTGATCTATTGATTGTCATCCTTTGTGTTGTGGTTGGGATCGCACGATGGTTAATTCCTACCAACCCTTCCCCTAGGAGTATGCGTTTAGCACTTTGTTTTGATTATTAACAAAAACTTCCACAACAAGTATGTGAGTTCTTCATGACTAATGTGAGTCCATGGTATAGATGCACTTTCACCTTCCACCATTGCTTGCCTCTCTAGTACCGCGCAACTTTCGCCGGTACACAAACCCACCATATGCCTTCCTCAAAACAGCCACCATACCTACCTACTATGGCATTTTCATAGCATTCCGAGATATATTGCCATGCAACTCCCACCGTTCCGTCTCATGACTTGTGCTGTCACTCTCATATTGCCATTGCATGATCGTAAGATAGATAGCGAGATGTTTCAATGTCATACGCCAAGCTAGATCGTTGCACATCCCGGTACACTACTGGAGGCATTTCCTATAGAGTCATCATCGTTCCGAGCTTTGAGCTGTGAGTAAATAAAAGTTTGATGATCATCATTATTAGACCATTTTCCCATGTGAGGAAATAAAAAAAAGAGGCCAAATAGCCCAAAAAAGAGGCCTAAGAGCCCAAATGAAAAAAAGAAAAGAGAGAAAAAGAGAGAAGGGACAATGCTACTATCTTTTTCCACACTTGTGCTTCATAATAGCACCATGTTCTTCATGATTGAGAGCTTCTTGCTTTGTCACTACCATATGCTAGTGGGAATCTTCATTATATAACTTGGCTTGTATATTGCAATGATGGGCTTCCTCAAAATTGCCCTAGGTCTTCGTGAGCAAGCAAGTTGGATGCACACCCACTAGTTCTCCTTTTGAGCTTTCACATACTTATAGCTCTAGTGCATCCTTTGTATGGCAATCCCTACTCATTCACATTGATATCTATTAATGGGCATCTCCATAGCCCTTTGATACGCCGAGTCAATGTGACCATCTCCTCCTTTTTTGTCTCACAACCACCACCACACTCTATTCCACCTATAGTGCTATATCCATGCCTCACGCTCATGTATTGCGTGATAGTAATAAAAAGTTTGAGAAAGTAAGAGTGCAAAAACAATTACTTGGCCAATACCGGGGTTGTGCATGATTTAAATTAGTTGAGTGAGGATGATGGAGCATAGCCCGACTATATGATTTTGTAGGGATAACTTTCTTTGGCCTTGTTATTTCGAAAGTTCATGATTACCTTACTAGTTTGCTTGAAGTATTATTGTTTTCATGTCAATAGCAAACTATTGTTTTGAATCTTACGGATCTGAACATTCATGTCACATGAAAGAAGTTACAAAGGACAACTTTGTTAGGTAGCATTCCACATCAAAATTTCAGTCTTTATCACTTCCCTACTCGAGGACGAGTAGGAGTTAAGCTTGGGGATGCTTGATACGTCTCCACCATATCTATAATTTTTGATGGTTTCATGCTATTATCTTGTCAAACTTTGGATGTTTTGTATGCCTTTTATATCTTTTTTGGGAGTAACTTATTAACTCAGTGCCCAGTGCCAGTTCCTATTTTTTCCATGTTTTTGACCCTTTTCAGAGGGGGATTTTAAACGGAGTCCAAACGGAACGAAACTTCCAAAAAGATTTTTTCCGAAACAGAAGAAGATCGGGGAACTTGAGAACCAAGGCAGGGGCCACCAGGGACCCCACAAGGCCCCTAGCCGCGGCCAGGGGGGCTCGCGCCTCCCAGGCTTGTGGGCTCCCTGGGCCACTTCTGCCCTAGGTCTTTCACCTATATATTCCCAAAAATTCCAGAAAAAATCAGGAGATCACCGAAAGTACATATCCACCGCTTCAAGTTTCTTTCTCCGCAAGATCCCATCTGGGGCACGTTCTGGTGCCCTGCCGGAGGGGGCATTCGGTTACGGAGGGCTTCTTCATCAACACCATGACCTCTCTGGTGATGCGTGAGTAGTTCACCATAGACCTACGGGTCCATAGCTAGTAGCTAGATGGATTCTTCTCTCTCTTGGATCTTCAATACAAAGTTCTCCATGATCTTCATGGAGATATATCCGATGTAATCTTCTTTTGCGGTGTGTTTATCGAGATCCGATGAATTGTTGATTTATGATCAGATTATCTATGAATCTTGTATGAGTTTCTTTTGATCTCTTATATGCATGATTTCATATCCTTGTAATTCTCTTCGAGTTGTTGGTTTTGTTTGGCCAGCTTGATCTATGATTCTTGCAATGGGAGAAGTGCTTGTTTCGGGTTCATACCGTACGGTGACCTCACCGAGTGACAGAAGGGGTAGCGAGGCACACATCGTGTTGTTGCCATCAAGGGTAAAAAGATGGGATTTTCATCATTGTATTGAGTTTATCCCTCTAATCATGTCATCTTGCTTAAGGCATTACTCTGTTCATCATGAATTCAGTAGACTAGATGCATGCTAGATAGCGGTCGATGTGTGGAGTAATAGTAGTAGATGCAGAAAGTATCGGTCTACTTGTATTGGTCGTGATGCCTATATGTATGATCATTGCCTTAGATATCGTCATGACTTTGCACGGTTCTATCAATTGCTCGACAGTAATTTGTTCACCCACTGTAATATTTGCTATTTTGAGAGAAGCCTCTAGTGAACACTATGGCCCCCGGGCCTACTTCACACCATATTTTCAGCCTTACACTTTTACTTCGTTGCACTTTCCGCCTTAAGATCTCACTTTGCAATCAATCTTGAAGGGATTGACAACCCCTTTATAGCGTTGGGTGCAAGCTCGTTTGTGTTTGCGCAGGTACTCTGGACTTGACGAGATTCTCCTACTGGATTGATACCTTGGTTCTCAAACTGAGGGAAATACTTACTGCTCCTGTGCTGCATCACCCTTTCCTCTTCAAGGGAAAAACCAACGCAATCAAGTCTCCGTCAACGTGTCAATTTCTGGCGCTTTTGTTTGAGAAGCAGTAGTAGTATCTCTACTTAGTCCGGAAGTTTTGGCTGATATGAGGTGGAAGAAATCTTCACATGCTCAGGGATCTCTAGTCATATAATCATTGCTCGGAACGAAGCAAACATAATTCGTTATGTTGTCCTCCTTGTCCAACATCTACTTCTAAGCATGTAATAGTTTAGTGAGTGTTCACAATCATAGATGGTGTCAAAGGTGATATATTTATATGTGAACCTCTCCTTCTTTATTACTTCCTATTAATTGCAGCAATGACCAAGGTCTATGTTTGTCCACCCACAACAAGTTTCAATCAACATTCTTTTTATATGCGAAGTCATCACTTCCCATAAGATCATTACATGATCTTTCATGCTTTTGTTCTTTTATCATTCTCTTCTTTCAGATCGTGGCATGAAGCAAGGCCCTTAGCTAAAACTCTCTTTATTATATGAGTCACGAACTCGAATACATTGGGGGTGACACACAGAGTTGGGTCAAGAAGTGTCGGGATGTAGTCCCAAGCAATCAGGGCATGACCACCCACCTAGGTGTGCCCTATTGGTTTGGCACCACCCCATGTGTTATTCGTCCCAAGCTTCCACGTCTTATTTTTCTCTAGAAAAAATAATCAAAAAGTTTCGTTGCATTTGGACATTGTTTGGTACTGTTTTCCTGAAAAGCCATAAACATGGACAAAATAGAAATTGTCATTAGGCACTAGGTTAATAGGCCAGTTCCCCAAAATAATATAAAACAACATATAAATGCCTATAAAGTATCCAAGATTGATAATATAATAGCATGGACTAATAAAAAATTGTAGATACGTTGGAGACATATCAGCATCCCCAAGATTAATTCCTGCTCGTCCTTGAGTAGGTAAATGGTAAAACTATTTTTTATGTGACATGCTACATAATACGTCATATTATTCAGGTATGATTATTGAGAAACGATGAATTAATAAACATAAACATAGTAATATCATAAAAATAACTAACACATGTTGAAAATATGCCCTAGAGGAAATAATAAATTAGTTATTATTATATTTCCTTGTTCATGATAATCATTTATTCATGTTATAATTATATTGATTGGAAACTCAAATACGTGTGTAGGTACATAGACAACACACCGTCCCTAGTGAACCTCTAAGGACTAGCTCATTGATCAAAGATGGTCAAGGTTTCTTGACCATATACATGAGTTGTCATTTGATAACGGGATCACATCATTAGGAGAATGACGTGATGGACAAGACCTAAACTATGAATGTAGCATGTGATCGTGTCATTTTATTGCTACTATTTTGTGCATGTCAAGTATTTGTTTCTATGACCATGATATCATGCAACTACCGAGAACCAGAGGAGTGCCTTGTGTATATCAAACATCACAACGTAACTGGGTCACTATAAAGGTTCTCTACAGATATCTCCGAAGGTGTCTGTTGGGTTGACGTGAATCGAGACTGGCATTTGTCACTCTGTATGACGGAGAGGTATCTCAGGTCCCACTCAGTAATACAACATCACAACAAGATTGCAAGCAATGTGACTAAAGAGTTGGCCATGGGATCTTGTATTACGGAATGAGTAAAGAGACTTGCCGGTAATGTGATTGAACTAGGTACGCATACCGACGATCTTATGTCGGGCAAGTAACATACCGATGGACAAAGGGAATGGTATACGTGATTGATTGAATCCTTGACATCATGGTTGGACCAATAAAGATCTTCGTAGAATATGTAGGAGCCAATATGGGCATCTGGTTCCTGCTATTAGTTATTGACCGGAGAGTGTCTCAGGTCATGTTTGCATAGTTCTCGAACCCATAGGGTCTGCACGCTTAACGTTCGGTGACGCTTGAGTAGTATTGGGATATGTACGTTGGTGACCAAATGTTGCTTGGAGTCCCGGATGAGATCATGTATGTCATGAGGAGGTCTGTAATGACCCGGAGGTAAATATTTATATATGGGAAGTCCTATTTTGGCTAACGGAAAAGTTTTGGGTTTTATCGGTATTGTACCGGGAATCTTCTCGAAGGTTCCAGAAGGTTCCAGAGAGTTCTGGAGGAGTCCAGAAGGGTCCCTCCAACCCCTAGGATGTTCATGGGCTGTAAGGGGGCGTCCAATCCTTGTTTGTCTAGCCCCCAAGGGCCCATGCGCTTGGGAGGGAAAAGTCCCTAAAGGCGAAGGCACCTCCTAGGTGGCTTGGGGAGGGAGGAAACCTCCCTAGGCCCACGCCCCCTCCTTGGAGGAGGGGCTAGGGCTGCGACCGAGCCTTCCCCCTTGCCTCCTATATATAGTGGGGGAGAGGGAGGGGTTGTACACACCAATTCCCACGCCCCGGGGGCAGCCCTACCTCTCTCATAACTTCGTTTTCTCCGCAGATCGGTTTCGGCAGAGCTTCGCGAAGCCGTGCTGACACTGCTCCACCATCATCTCCACCATGCCGTTGTGCTCGTTGAGATCCCATCTACTTATCCTTCCTCTCTTTCTAGATCAAGAAGGAGGAGACATCATCGAGCTGTACGTGTGCTGAACGCGGAGGTGCCGTCCGTTCGGCACTAGATCGGGAAGGATCGTGATGAGATCGCAGGACGGATCATGATTGGATCGCGAAGACGTTCGACTACATCAACCGCGTTATATATGCTTCTGCTTAGCGATCTACACGGTTATGTAGATGCATTCCCATCCTCTCGTAGATGTCCATCTCCTAGATTGATCTTCGTGAGTGTAGGAATTTTTTTGTTTCCGTTGCAACATTCCCCAACAACACAATCATCAATTTTCAAAATACACGATCCCTAAAGAATGTTACCCCCATTCATTTTCTCATATAAGAATGGCATGGCTCAGTCTAGACCACATAAATACAAATGTTAAGCACCACGGTGTTAAGCGAGGCAATTAGATCGTACTTCTTAACGCACTTCATAATTTTCAACCTCACCTAGTACATGAGTGTGAACCATGGACATATCATATCTATTGAATAGATTATGGTGGTAGGCATCAAAGGAGTAAAACTGGAGAGTAAAGTCCCGCTTCTACTAGACGGACTAAGGGGCTAGGGAGATGCCCATCAATTGATATCATTGCGAGGAGTAGGGATTGCCATGCAACGGATGCACTAGAGTTATAAGTGTATGAAAGCTCAACGGAAGCTACGTGGGTGTGCATCCACCTTGGTTGCTCATGAAGACCCTGGGCATTTGAGGAAGCCCATCATCAGAATATGCAAGCCAAGTTCTATAATGAAAAAACCCCACTAGTATATGAAAATGACAAATCATGAGACTCTCTGTGTGAAAAACATGGTGCTTTCTCTAAGCAAAGTGTGGAAAAAGAGGTAGTGGCACTATCCGTTGTCTCTTTTCTCTCATTTATTTCTCTCTTTATTTTATTTTATTTTTCTTTCCTTTTTCCTCTTTTTTCTCTTTTTTTTCGTCTGGAGTCTCATCCCGACTTGTGCGGGAACCATAGTATCCATCATCCGTTCCTCACTGAGACAATTCTCTAATAATGATGAACATCACACTTCTATCTACTTACAACTTGATATAAGAACTAAATGATGATGAAATAAATGACTCCATATGAATCTTTGTGGTGGTGTAGCAGGATGTGCAATGATCTAGCATAACATATAAATAATGATGAATGATGGCTTTGCCATGAATACTCTGTCAGCTACATGATCATGCAAAGCAATATGATGATGAACACACAAGTCATGTGATGTAACGGTAGAAGTTGCATGTCAATATATCTCGAAATAGCTATGGAGAATCCATGATAGGTAGGTATGGTGTCCATTTTGAGGAAGATGTAAGGTGGCTTATGCGTGATAGAGCGTATCATATCACGAGGTTTTGATGCATCGCCGAAGGCTGCACCGATCCTCAAGGTGAGAATGGGAAATGCATGGAACCGAAGAGGCTAGCAAATATGTAAAGGTGAGTGTGAGTACATCCATGGATTCACATCAGTCATAAAGAACTCATATACTTATTGAAAATCCTTATGATCTCTCGAAGCAAAGTACTACCATATTCCCCTAGGGAGGAGGTTGCTAGGAGTTATTCATCGCATCACCCCGACGTGAATATTACTAGGATTTCAATGAGGAATACGAATGCTCACACATCATCACCATGCCATAAGCAATATTTAGATGAACAACAAGTAACACCCTTTAATTATCGATATTTATACTAACCAACTACCATGTACACACGCCCTTTCATATTACCACATCAATATCATTAACCCCCAATTTCTCTTTTATGTGCTACATGGAAGTTTTTATTATATCCTCCTTGAATATCTAACATTTTTGAACTAGTATTATAACCCATGCAAATTACCGTTACTCCCTATTAGACTCTTGAAAAAATATAATTGAAGTATGTTAGTGCAATTATTTCTACAATATTTACACGCCACAATGCTCTGAAAGATATAAGTGAAGCACTAGAGCAACTACTTAGCTCAAAACATATAAGTGAAGCACATAGAGTATTCTCACAAGTCATGATGACCATTGTCTCTCTTAAATAGGTGTATCCAGAAAACAATGATTGTGGAAAATTAAAGCAAAAGCAAACTACAATACATGACGCTCCAAGCAAAAGCATATATCGTGTGATGATTAAAAATATAGCTCCAACTAACATACCAATGGAATGGAGACAAAAGAGGGGATGCCCTCCGGGGCATCCCCACGCATAGACGCTTGAGTCTTCCTAGGATTTTACCTTGAGATGCCTTGGTAATCCCCAATCTTAGGGTCTCGCCACTCCTTATTCTTTCATCCATCGTTATCACACCCAAAACTTGAAAACTTCAACACACAAAATTCAACAGAAACCTCGTGAGGTACGCTAGTATAATAAGCAAATAATAAACTTTAGGTACTGTTATAAATCGATTCATATTTAATTATTGCATAAGGTACTATATTGTAACTTCTCCATGGCTTATACAGTCATACCCCCCGATATAATCCATATCATCATCAAAACAGGCAAACTATGCAAACAAAAACAGAATCTGTCCAAAACAAAACAATCTGTAATGATCATCACTAAAACTATACTTATCTAACTCCAAAAATTCTGAAAAATAGGAAAGCCTCTCGAATTTGTATATCAATGTTGTTTAAAAACTTCACGTCAAATATATTTCTAGTAAAGTCACACAAATTCTTCACTAGATGTAAAAGTTCTTTTTTTGCACAAGATCAAATCTACTTATCATCCAAATCATCCCAAAGGTTTAATTGGCACAAACACTAATTTAAACATAAAAAAATAATCATTATAGTAGCAATAATCATGTGAACACAAAATTATATAAAGTATTGGGTTGTCTCCAAGCAAGCTCTTTCTTTATAGCCATGAAGATAGACTCGGGATAATGATGATGCTCACATAATAGACAAGAATTGAAGCACAACAGAGTATCATAAAACATGTGATAAGCACATTTAAGTATAACATACTTCATATGAATAGGAATTTCATAAGCAAAAAATTTATCAAGAAAATAAGTGTCTGGCATATGCAAGTAGGAAGAATGAAGCATTGGCAATCTGAATATCAAGAGAGTGAGTGACATGAAAAATTCTATAACCATATTTGCCACTCTCCTAATAATTACATGTAGGATAATATTCAAATTCAACAATATACCTATTGTATGAAATGTTTTCTATGTTGTCGACATGCAAAAAAGTTTTACAATCTTCCAAAATAGTGGGATCGAAATTAACTAAAGTCATGATCTCTCCAAACCCAAATTTATCAAAAATTTCATAAGATCGATCATTCTCCAAAGTAGTGGGACCATTATTACCTAAAGTTGACGCTCCTCCAAACTAGTATTTAGTATCATTGAGAATATCATTATCAATAGATTCAACATGAAGCTTAGAATTCTCAGGAACACAAAAATTATCTTAATTATCACCCCAATCATAATCGTTAACACATTGATATTCATATAATTTATACTAGAAAAATTGGAATAATGCTTTTTATTCAAGGAGCTATCATGAATCACTTTATATATTTCTTTTAACACTTCATCAAAATTTTCAGATTCATGATTATAAGCAAGACCTCATAAAGATATTCTAGTGCACTCAACTCACTCGCAGTTGGTTCAATGTAATCGGGTCTTTTGAAAAGATTAGCAAATGGATGAGGATCCATTTATCTTACGCTTTTTTTACTTTTTATTTTCGGGTGACAAACATAAATATAGCATTTCTATGCAAGTTGGGAGTAGAACAAGTGAATGATAATGTGTGTGTAGGTACCTAATAACAATTTGATGATGTCTCCCCAGCAACGGTGCCAAAAATTCTTCCTGGTACTTGTAAACTGCGTTGGGATTTTCCCCCGAATAGGTGGGCAGATGCAGCACAGTAGAGATAAGTATTTCCCTTGGTGAGAACCAATGTTATTAAATCAATAGAAGAACCATGCAAATTCCTGTCTTTGGCGCCTACACACAAAAGGGCACAAACATGCACCCAACACGGGCAAGAGGGTTGTCAATCCCCTTGAACTTGTTACTTGCAAGTAATAAGTAGTGATAGATACATAATATAAATATAAAATAAAATAACAGTAAGTAAATAGCAGGAATATTATGGGTTTCTGTAATATGATTTGTGAAGACCGGTGGGGCATAGTTTTTGCTAGAGGCTTCTGTCTCAAAGAAAGCATACAGTGAGCAAGCAAATTACTGTTAAGCAAATGATAGAAAAGCACATAGTTATGTAATATTTATCCACGGAAATGGTCATATATATAGGCATCACGTCCATAATCAAGTAGAACAACTTCTGCCAGCCTCTACTACTATTACTCCACCCATTGACTGCTATCTAGCTTGCATCTAGAGTATTAAGTGAAAACACTGTAATGTTTGAAGCAAGATGACATGATGTATTCAAAGTAAACTCAACTAATATGAATAAACCCCATATTTTTATCCTTAATGGCAACAACACAAATACATGGCATATCCCCTTCTATCACTGGGATTAAGCACTAGAAGATTGAAGCCATTACAACGCACCACTCCCGTTGAAGATAAATCAATCTAGTTGGGCAAACCAAACTGGTAGATCACAGAGAAATAGGAAGCTATCATAATCATGCATATATATACCCAACAAAGACTCAATATATTTTCTTGAATGACTTGAACATCCACCCACAATTCATCGGATCCCAACAAACACACCGCAAGGATGATTACATAGGATAGATCACCACAGGAATCGCGATAATCTTTGCATTGAAGAATATGTAGAGAAATAGACATCTAGGTACAAACTACGGACCCATAGGTCTTTGCTAAACTACTCACACATCACCATGGGAGCAGTAAGGTTGATGTAGAGGCCCTCTGTGATTGATCCCTGAAAGTGCGTTATATCGAGGCCCTCCTTGATTGATCCCTAAGCACAGGGTAAATAAAAATTTAAAAGTTTAGGAATTTGACAAGTGAGTTGAGGAATTTGACTAAGCATTCTCATCTTGGGTTCCAGAGTTGTGCAGATTCGAGAATTTACACAATTGAGGAATCTCAGGAAGAATTTTAGTGGCTTAGTCAAATTCATCAAGTATTTGAGGCATGAGTGTGCATGGCTGACAGACTTTTTGAGGAAAAACATATATCACGAGTCTAAAGTGAAAAAAAAGATCAACAGAGGAAGTAAAACACGATTTTATTTACCCTGGGCGAAGAACACGAAGAACTGGAGTAGTAAATGGGAGAAGTCCCTCGGTTCAAATCTTCAGCGCCCTAACTTGGCAACAAAAATCAGTTACGGCGACAGCGGAGGAAGATTTTCGGCGGTCGGCGTGAGTCTGGCGAGGGCGAGGGCGAGGCAGCTATGCTTTTCCTCACCGGCGACGAGGATGCTATCGGTGACGCTAGGATTGAGCTCGAGCGGAGATGATGAGAGGACGAAGAGTTTTGACTGAGGGGGGGGGTAAGGGCCTATTTATAGCTCAGGTTAAAAACTGTTCGGGCCAAAACTTTCAGACCGAACTACCCTTGCCCCTTCGTCTTCGCATGACATGTGGTGCCCACGACTGAAGCGGTGGAGTTGGTGGTTATCCGATCGTGAGATGTGGGTCCGGTAAATGTGTAACATTATAAAAACATTTTTTGAATTTTTGAGGATTTTGTTGCAAAGTCCTCAGCTGACAAGGACTCAGTGAGGATTTTGAACAAGTGTCAAATAGAACGCATATGAAGAATTGAGAACAGACTCGGTTGAGCTTAACATAGAGGGGAGTCGGGTCCGCTCACATTCACTGAGCTATAAGTGAATGCTGTTGAGGACTTTGAAATCTCATTATACACACACACACACACACACACACACACACACACACAAATGAAAATCATCAAACGTTTGAAGAATTTGAGGATTTTGTGACAAAGTGTCAGATTGATGAATTTCAACTTTGAAGAAAAACCAGCTTGAATAATTTCAAAGTTGGGTGGTGGCGTGACCCACCATATAAGAATGATGATTTTAGGCGCCGCGTACAATTGTCGTAGGGCCCTGAGAACCAAAATTTTCATTAATTTCTTCACTCTAAGATTTATGTTCTTCATTGATTGAAGAAAATCGATTCTTCGTGTGTTGCACATCTTAGTCTCAATTTTGCATAAGTGTTAGGATGTGTGCATGTTTTCACAAAACATTTGAAGACTCTAGGATATTTATCTCACACCGCAACTTGCAAAACCTTCTCTCATCCAAGGGCTTTTTGAAGATATCTGCTAGTTGATCGTCAGTCTTCACATAGTCGATGATGATATTGCCCTTGAGGACATGGTCACGAAGAAAATGATGACGAATCTGGATGTTCTTAGTCTTCGAGTGTTGTACTGGGATGTAGGCGATCTTGATTGCCCTCGCATTATCGCAGTAGCGGGGCACATTCTTCATGTTGATGCCGTAGTCTCTGAGGATTTGCTTCATCCATAGCAGTTGAGCACAACAAGGTCCAGTAGCAATGTACTCAGCTTCGCCAGTGGAGAGAGAACACAGTTCTGTTTGTTTGAGGACGAGAATACTAATGATCTTCCGAGGAAATGGCATGTGCCTGATGTTGACTTGCGATCCACATGGTCACCAACATAATCAGAATCAGAATATCCAACGAGGTGAATATTTGAACCCTTGGGGTACCACAATCCTAGTGTTGGTGTGTGAGCTAAGTATCGAAGAATATGTTTCACAACCTTATAGTGTGATTCCTTTGGTTTTGCTTGAAAACAAGCACACATGCAAACACTAAGCATTATATATGGCCTAGATGCAGATAGATACAATAAAGAGCCAATCATCGAGTGATATACCTACTGACCAAAATCTTTACCATTTTCGTCAGTGCAGAGGTGGCCGTTGGTAAGCATAGGAATCTTGACGCCTTTGCATTCATGCATGTTGAATTTCCTCAGAACGTCCTTGAGGTATTTCTCCTGAGATATGAATATGCCATTGCGTTGTTGACGAATTTTAAGAGCTAAGAAGAATTCCAGCTCCCCCATCATAGACATATGATATTCTTCACTCATCATGTAAGCAAATTCATCATCGTAACATTTGTCAGTACAACCAAAGATAATGTCATCGACATACATTTGGCACACAAATAGTTCATTGTCAAAATATTTTGTGAAAAGAGTTGGATCAAGTGAACCAGGTTTGAAGCCTTTCTTCATGAGGAATTCCTTCAATGTGTCATACCACGCTCGAGGGGCTTGCTTGAGGCCATAGAGTTCCTTTTTGAGTATGAAGACTTTGTCAGGATGCTTCGGATCTTCAAAACCTGGGGGCTGAGCAACATATACTTCTTCCTCAAGCTTACCATTGATGAATGCACTTTTCACATCCATTTTATATAAAGTAATATTATGATGATTAGCCAAATCAAGTAGTATTCAAATAGCTTCAAGTCTAGCAACTTGTGCAAAAGTTTCATCAAAATCAGTTTCTTCAACCTGTGTGTAGCCTTGGGCTACAAGCCGTGCCTTATTCCTCACTACCTGACCATCCTCATCTTGCTTGTTTTGGTAGATCCACTTGGTGCCGATGATATTGTGCTTGCGAGGATCTGGTCGTTTGACGAGTTCCCACACATAATTTAGCTTACACTGAAGAAGTTCATCTTCCATGGCTTGAATCCACTCAGGTTCCATGAAGACACAAAAGAGGAATGTCCACAAAAGTTAACTAAATGTGAAGCTTTTGAGTGAGTGAGAGGACCTGGCGCATTGATGTCATCGAGGATTTTGTCAAGTTCCACTTCATTTGCAATCCTTGGATGAGCTGGTTGAAGACTTTGGTTGGTCTGAGGAATTTGATGTGGTGCAATTTCCTAAGGTGCACCTATTTGAATTTCATCACTGTTAGGGATGATTTCTTCAGCAATTTCCTCAGTAGGAGTGATATCTTCAGTGGCTTTGAGCTCGATTGCTTCCTCACGAGGTAATTTATCTAGCACAGGAGGTAATTGCTCACTTTGTGAGCCATTAGTTTTGTCGAGCCGCACATCTACAGTTGCAACAACCTTGTTGCGATAGGTGTTGAAGACTCTGTAGGTGTGCGAGTCCTTTCCATAACCAACCATAAAACCCTCATGTGCTTTAGGTGTAAACTGTGAACTATGGTGAGGACCTCTAATCCAGCATCTTGCACCGAAGACTTTGAAATAACTTACATTGGGTTTCTTGTCAGTGAGGACTTCATATGTGGTTTTCTTGAGGAATTTGTGAAGATATACCCAGTTGATGATGTGGCAAGCAGTGTTGATTGCTTCAGGCCAGAAGCGATGAGGAGTTGGATATTCTTCAAGCATAGTCCATGCAACTTCAACTAGAGTCCTGTTCTGGCGTTCAACGACGCCATTCTGTTGAGGAGTATAAGGAGAAGATAATTCGTGAGTAATACCAAGTTCATCAAGATAATCATCAAGACCAGTGTTCTTCAATTCTGTCCCATTGTCATGCCTGATGTGTTTGATCTTGACGCCAAAGTTGGTCGAGGCCCTTGAGGAAAATCGTTTGAAGACTTCTTGCACTTCAGTTTTATACAGAATGATATGTACCCAAGTGTATCGAGAATAGTCATCAATGATGACAAATCCGTATAAAGATGATGCATTGGTTAGAGTGGCATAATGAGTAGGTGCAAACAGATCCATGTGAAGCAATTCAAACGGACGAGTAGTAGTCTTGATAGTCTTCGAGGGGTGTTTGGATCTGGTCATTTTTTCACACTCACAAGTACCGCAAAGGTGTTCCTTGAGGAATTTGACTGGTTCAATGGTAATGACATGCTTCTTCTTCGCAGTGTGTGCAAATTCCTCATGCGTGCATGACCCAGACGTCGATGCCATAGCCAGCCTTCTGAGTTTTTTGCTAATAAACATGTGGCTGGTTGAGGACCTGTGGAAAAATCAACAACGTACAAATCTCCTCTCCTAAATCCTTCGAAGACTTTGGATTTGTCAGATTCCATGATGACTACGCATCTGTATTTTCCAAAGATAACAACCATATCAAGATCACAAAGCATTGAGACTGACATGTGGTTAAACCCAAGGGATTCGACAAGCATGACTTTGTCCATGTGGCTGTCCTTGGAGATAGCCGCTTTGCCAAGTCCCAATACCTTGCTTTTACCTTTATCAGCATAAGTGATTTGCTTCAGTGGTGATGGAGTCAGTGGCATATTGATCAACAAGCTTTTATCACCAAGCATGTGGTTTGTGCAACCACTGTCAAGAACCCACTCTGTATTCTTGGGTTTTTCATCTTGCAAATGAATTAGTACAACTTACCATCTCATATGCTTCAGACTTGAAGAATATGATATGAATTTCATCAGATAGGAATTTCATCATAAACAATAAATTTGAGGACGTGTGAAATGTTATCATTTCACCAGTTTAGCTTGCGTCCAATCAAGCAAATTTCCTCAGGTCTCGAGCAAATACTTCAGATGATGACTTTCATCTAGAGACCCGACTTGCAGAAGTGATTAGTTCAATTTCTTCACCACCCACATCTGAAGGGGTGGCAAAGAGCTCATCATCCTGCGATATCCATATGAGAATAGAGGCATTGAAGCCAATGCACTTCTTTTCATAGTAGGGGGATTAGAGTACTCAAATGAATAGGCAGAGAAGTTCTTTGAGGATTTATGAACATAATGATTTGAGGAATAATGCTCATATTCATATCTCTTTTAATTTCCCTACATATCAGAATTATTAGCACGAGTACGAGCATAGTATTGACCATTTGAGGATTTTGATCCTCCTGAAGACTTTGGTCCACCTGATGAATTTGAGCTGGGATTCAGGTTTTTCACAATTGGTGTCATGAGGACATTCACCTGATAATTTTCCAAGGTACTTTTGGGGACCCAGATTTTCCTCAGGGGTGGTCCATTCTTGCAATTAGTTCCAACATATCGAGCAAATACGTAACTAGATTGATTTTTGAACAGTTTATAGTTGGAGTCAAATGACTCATCTGAGGAATATGATAATTCACATGCAAAGCCTGTTAGAGTGGATGGATCGACAAGAGGACCTTTAGCAGCAACCCATGAGGTTCGGGGGTACTGCTCAGGTTTCCAGTAAGATCCATCAGCATTCAATTTCCTCTCGAAGGCAATTCCCTCTTTCCTAGGGTTCCTGTTCAAAATCTTCTTTTTGAGCACAACGCAAAGGATTAGATGCCCTTTGAGACTTTTGTATATGCCTGTCACATACAATTCCTTCAGCCCTATATTTTCATCTGTAGCATTCGTGGTTTCCTAAAGTGAAGAATTTGATACCACACGAGCAGTTGAAGAATTTGTATTGATAGAAGCATTTAATGATTCTGGTGAAGAATTAGCAGTTTCACGTTCGATGCATTTCAAACATGGTGGAATGAATTCAACCTGAGCGGCACTGATTTGTTGAGAAAGCAATGAATCTTTTTTCCATTCGAAGATCATCATGAGACACCTTTAACTTCTCAAGATGAAGTTTCCTTTGGAAAGAATTCATAGGAAAGTTTCTCATGATCAGGTAAGAGTGTGCTATATCGATCTTGAAGACTATCAAATCTAGACTTAAGACTTTTCACATCTTCAGTGAGGACTTAAGTATGATTCATTTCATCATTCAACAGATTATCGCTTTTGTCTAGCAGTTTTTGAAGCTTTTCAATGGAACTTTGTTGTTTAGTTGCAATGTTGGCAAGTTTATTGTAACAGGGTTTTTTATAATCATCTGGTTCATAGTCACTTGAGTCAGAGGAGAAAGTATCATTCGGTATCTTTGAGCCTTTTGCCATGAAGCCATAGGTTGGAGCGAAGTCATCAGCATAGTCATCAGTGTAGATAGCGTTGTCATTTTCTTCAAGGTTGAAGATTGACTTGTTAACAAATGTGGTAGCCAGTGCAAGACTTGCCACACCAGACTCTGAATCTTCTTCAGAACCTTCATCTTCATCACATTCCTCAGATTCTTCCTCTTAATCAATTTCCTTGCCAATGAGTGCCCGAGCCTTTCTGAAACTGGTCTTCTTGTGCCATGAGGACTTTGAGGATGAGGATTTTGAAGATCTCTTCTTTTTCTTCGAGTCATTAGAGCTTTCATCCTTGTATTTCTTCTTCTTTGATTCTTTCACCCAACGAGGATAATCAGGTATGTAGTGACCTGATTTCTTACATTTGTGACAGGTTCTTTTCTTGTAGTCCTCAAAGGAAGATTCTGATCTCCTCATATCTCTTCTTGAAGATTTACCAAACTGGCCACGCTTTGTAAACTTCTGGAATTTCCTCACGAGCATTGCAAGCTCCTGTCCAAGTTCTTCAGGGTCACCAATGCTGCAGTCTGAGTCTTCTTCTTCAGATGAGGAAATTGCTTTAGCCATCAACGCACGAGGTCTTGAGTTGCTTGGTCCATACAGATCTCTCTTTTCTTCATGTTGGAATTCATGAGTATTGAGTCTTTCAAGTATATCAGCAGGATCAAGCATCTTATAGTCTCCTCTTTCTTGAATCATCAAAACCAGTGTATCAAATGGTGGATCAAGAGATCTTAGCAGTTTCTTCACAACTTCATGGTCAGTGATGTATCGAGCTCCTAGTGCTTGCAGTTCATTTGAGATGTCACTGAGGCGATCAAAGGTATCTTGGTAGCTTT
Source organism: Hordeum vulgare subsp. vulgare (assembly GCF_904849725.1). Classification (NCBI taxonomy): domain Eukaryota; kingdom Viridiplantae; phylum Streptophyta; class Magnoliopsida; order Poales; family Poaceae; genus Hordeum; species Hordeum vulgare. Next base: position 398,746,134 of record NC_058524.1, on the reverse strand, counting down.
CATTATCCTGCCTCTTGAAGCGATTTAAGAGATTCCGAAGAACATCAACACGAGAGTGACGTTGAGTTGAGATTCCTTCATTGACTTTGGACACCCTATCCCAGATAAGCTCAGCTCTGCCCAAAGCACTCACTCTGCCATACTGACCTTTGCTCAGATGGCAACAGATGATATCCTTTGCTTGAGAATCAAGTTGCTTGAATTTTTTGACATCAGCGATAGAGATAGTAGAAATGATGGAGGGAATGCCATGTTCATCAATGTACCACACATCATTGTCTATAGCCTAAAGATGCATCTGCATCTTCGTCTTCTAGTAGGGAAAGTCCTTTCCTTCGAATGTAGGACATCATGCAGTAACCTTGATCATACCTGTGGTCGACATAACTAAAACTCCAGGTGGTTAAACCAAAATCACATAAAACAAGGGAGTACCTTGCTCTCATACCAATTGAAAGTGCGTTATATCGACTAGAGGGGGTGACTCGGTGATTTTTAGAATTTCATCAAGAGGAAATTCCTTGTGAGGAAGGTCCACAATGATGAATTAGGTGCAGTGGAAATAGCGTAGGATTAGGAGTGCAAAAATGAGTGCGGTAGAATACACGATGAAGATTACGAGATTTGGTTTACCCGGTACGCAGGAACAGAGTACGCAGGTGAAGATTAACTCGAGTGAAGAATTTGAGGTTGAGGAAATTTAGAGAAAGTCTTCAGACAAATTCTTCAAACATCACAGATGAACGTCTTCAACATACAATTTTGACTAATTGAAAGAGTTGAAGAAATAGAACCCGTAGCTCGATGAAGACAGTTGTTGATGACCCAGTTCCATCTGCTGTGACAGTTGTACGTCTGGTTCGGAGCGGCTTGGTATTGAAACCAAAGGACACACAATCCCGGGACACACAGTCCCCCCGTATTCTCCTTGAGCTAAGGACACACAGTCCTTTCCCCACACTTGTGGTAAGCCTTAAGGGCAGACTTCCAAAACCTCACAAACTCGGTCACCCGGCGATCCACAATTGACCGCTGGATGCTCTAGACCATGACGCCTAACCGTCTGGAGGATGCACAGTCCTCAAAGGTAAAAGGCTTCAGTTCCACACAGGAACAAATTCTTCATTGATGCTCAATCACTTGGTTTTTGGTTTGGTTTCAGTGTTTGTGGTATTTCCTCACTTGATGATTTTCTCTCAAAGACTCTAAGGAATTTTGGTTGCTCTAAATGACAAGTGTAAGTTTTTCTCGGAGCAGCCAACCAGCTAGTGGTTGTGGGGGGCGGCTATTTATAGCCTAGGAGCATCCCGACATGATTTGACATAAATGCTCTTAAATAATGTGACCGTTGGGTGGATAAGATTAGTGAGGTGGCGCGTGCCGCGACAATGGTCAGCACTTTCAACTGTGAAAGTCCTCATGTATCTCATATTCCTCACTTTGAGGCTTTGGTAGGTTCATGCTTGGGTTGAGCATAATGAGGAAATTCGTTCCATAGTATTACCTTAACCCCCTTTAACACTACGGTGTTCCTATGACTCAAGAGTAAAGAAAATGAAACAGAAAGAGTAAATCTTCACGCTTGAAAGTCTTCACGCAGTTTTTCTTCAGGACACACCGAATTCCTCATCTTCAATATCTTCATGAGGAATATCAAATTCATCGCAATTTCTTCGCGATCAAAGTCTTCAAGGTAAGACCAAATTCTTCAGTCGAAGACATACATTTTTAGGGGTCGATATTCATTGCATAACTCAATCTCATCAGCGACTTATAGAGCCTGTGTACACTTACAAACACATTAGTCTCTTAATCTATAAGTCTTCAAAGCACCAAAATTACTAAGGGCACTAGATGCACTTACAATACCCCCTTTGACAGGGCACCAGAACAGGGCTCCAGATGGGATCACGGGGGAACACAGACTTGCAACGGTGGAAAAAGTATTTTGGATAGCTCTCTACTGTTTTCCCAATATATTACGATTTATAGAGGTGGAGCTAGGTCAAGAGGCATCGAGAGGTGGTCCGAAGCAATCAGGGCGCGACCAGCCCCTCTGGGAGCGCACTGTAGGCTTGTTACTACACCATGGGGCGTCTCGTCTCACTACAATGCTTTCAAGTCTTATTTTTCTCAACAAAAAAATCTTCAAAAAGTTCCGTTGCATTTGGACTTCCTTAGGTATTGTTTTCCCAAAAAGCCAAAAACATGCAGAAAATTGCAACTAGCACTAAGCACTGGGTTAATAGGTTGGTTCCCAAAAATGATATAAAACAACATATAAGTGAATATAAAGCATCCAAGATCAATAATACAAAACATGGAACAATGAAAAATTATAGATATATTGGAGACGTATTGATACGTCTCCAACGTATCTATAATTTTTGATGGTTTCATGCTATTATGTTGTCAAACTCTGGATGTTTTGCATGCCTTCTATATATTTTTTTTGGGACTAACTTATTGACTCAGTGCCAAGTGCCAGTTCCTGTTTTTTTCCATGTTTTTGACCCATTTCAGAGGAGATTTTGAAACGGAGTCCAAACGGGAGAAAATCCCAGAAAGATTTTTTCCGTAACAGAAGAATATTGGGAAGCTTGAGAGCCAAGGCAAGGGAGCCTTAGGCGCTCCCACCCCGCGGTCAGGGGGGCCGCGGCCCACAGGCTTTTTTGCCCCCTGGGCGCCCTCTGCCCTAGGGGTTGCGCCTATATATTCCCTAGAATTCCGAAAAAAATAAGGAGATAATCGAAAGTACTTTTCCGCTGCCGCAAGCTTGTGTCTCCGCAAGATCCCATCTGGGGCACGTTCTGGTGCCCTGCCGGAGGGGGGATTCGGATACGGAGGGCTTCTTCATCAACACCATGCCCTCTCCGATGATGCGTGAGTAGTTCACCATAGACCTACGGGTCCATAGCTAGTACCTAGATGGCTTCTTCTCTCTCTTGGATCTTCAATACAAAGTTCTCCATGATCTTCATGGAGATCTATCCGATGTAATCTTCTTTTGCGATGTGTTTGTCGAGATACGATGAATTGTGGATTTATGATCAGATTATCTATGAATCTTATTTGAGTTTCTTCTGATCTCTCTTATGCATGATTTCATATCCTTGTAATTCTCTTCGAGTTGTGGGTTTTGTTTGGCCAACTAGATCTATGATTCTTGCAATGGGAGAAGTGCTTGGTTTTTGGTTCATACCGTGCGGTGACCTCACCCAGTGACAGAAGGGGTAGCGAGGCACGCATCGTGTTGTTTCCATCAAGGGTAAAAAGATGGGGTTTTCATCATTGGTTTGAGATTATCCCTCTACATCATGTCATCTTGCTTAAGGCGTTACTCTGTTCGTCATGAACTCAATACACTAGATGCATGCTGGATAGCAGTCAATGTGTGGAGTAATAGTAGTAGATGCAGAAAGTATCGGTCTACTTGTCTCGGACGTGATGCCTATATGTATGATCATTGCCTTAGATATCATCATGACTTTGCGCGGTTCTATCAATTGCCCGACAGTAATTTGTTCACCCACCGTGATATATTCTATTTTGAGAGCAGCCTCTAGTGAATACTATGGCCCCCGGGTATACTCCACACCATATTTTCAGCCTTACACTTTTTACTTCATTGCACTTTCTGCCTTCAGATCTCACTTTGCAAACAATCTTGAAGGAATTGACAACCCCTTTGAAGCGTTGGGTGCAAGCTTGTTTGTGTTTGCGCAGGTACTCTGGACTTGATGAGACCCTCCTTCTCGATCGATACCTTGGTTCTCAAACTGAGGGAAATACTTACTGCTCCTGGGCTGCATCACCCTTTACTCTTCAAGGGAAAAACCAACGCAAGCCCAGTCTCCGTCAGCGTGTCTATTTCTGGCGCTGTTATTTGAGAAGTAGCAGAAGGATTTCTGGGGCCGTTGCAGGGGAGGAAGATCAAGTCAAGAACTCATCCAAGTAGGTGTCGCAAACTCATCTCTTGCATTTACTTTGTTTTCTAGTTGCCTCTCATTTTCCTCTCCCCCACTTCACCAATTTTCCCTATTTCGATTGCCTTTTTCGTTCGCCTTTTCGTTCGCCCTTTTTCTCGCCTGCTCTTTGTTTGCTTGTGTGCCTGCTTGCTTGCTGAAGTCACCATGAACGAAAACGCCAAACTTTGTGACTTCTCGAACATTAATAATAATGATTTTATTAGTACTCCGATTGCTCCCGCCACTAGTGCGGAGTCATACGAAATCAATGCCGCTTTGGTGAATCTTGTTACGAAAGAGCAATTCGCTGGCCTTCCTAGTGAAGATGCCGCATCCCATCTCAATACCTTCATTGAGCTTTGCGATATGCAAAAGAATAAAGATGTGGATAATGACATGATTAAATTGAAGCTTTTTTCCTTTCTCGTTGCGAGATCGCGCAAAAACTTGGTTTTCTTCTTTGCCCAAAAATAGGATCGATTCTTGGGATAAGTGCAAAGATGCCTATATATCCAAGTATTTTCCACTGGCTAAGATCATCTCTCTCCGGAATGATATCATGAATTACAAGCAACTTGATCATGAACATGTTGCACAATCTTGGAGAGAATGAAATTAATGATTAGAAATTGTCCCGCTCATGGCTTGAGTCTTTGGATGATTATTGAAATCTTTTACGCTGGCTTGAATTTCGCTTCTAGAAATATCTTGGACTCCGCCTGAGGTGGAACGTTCATGGAAATCACATCAGGAGAAGCCACAAAGCTCTTAGACAACATCATGACGAACTACTCTCAGTGGCACACTGAAAGGTCACCTACTAGTAAGAAGGTACACGCTATAGAGGAAATTAACTCTCTGAGTGCTAAGATGGACGATTTAATGAATTTGGTTGCTAGTAGAAGTGCTCCCTTGGATCCTAATGATATGCCCATGTCTTCTTTGATTGAGAGTAGAAACGCTAGCTTGGACGTTAATTTTGTTGGTAGGAATAACTTTGGCAACAACAATGCTTTTAGAGGAAACTATGTTCCTAGGCCTTTTCCTAGTAACTCCTTTAACAATTTTGGCAACTCCTACAACAATACTCATGGAAATTACAATAGATTGCCCTCTGATCTCGAGAGTAATATCAAAGAGTTCATCAACTCTCAAAAGATTTTCAATGTGTCCACAGAGGAAAAGCTACTCAAAATTGACGATTTGGCTAAGAGCATTGATAGAATGTCTAGTGATGTTGATGCTTTGAAAGTTAGATGTGCTCCTCCCAAAATAAACATGGATGAAACTTTCAAAGCTATGCGTGAGAACTGCCAAAATTCGTGCTAGACATGAATGGCTTAAAAAGGCGTGTTCTCGTGATGAGAATCACGAAGATCTTAAAGTACTTGGTGTGACTCCCATTGAATCTTTGTTTTCTTGTGTCAAACCTAATGATTATGGGGCTGGATATGAATCCACTTTGGTTGAAATGTGCCCCAATGATTCAGAGTCCATCTATCTTGATGCTAAAAGCATTGAAAGTGGAGTAGAAGATGTTAAAACTTTGAGTAGTAATGAAATTACTACCGTGGATTTCAAGGAATTAAATTATGATAGTTGCTCCTTGATTGAATGCATTTCTTTGATGCAATCCATGTAACTCTCCACACGCTTATAGCCAAAACAAGGCCTTTACCGATCATATCGTCGAAGCTATGATAAAATATCTTGAAGAGAAACTTGAATTGGAAGTCTCCATCCCTAGAAAGCTTCATGATGAGTGGGAACCTACCATCAAAATCAAAATCAAAAACTATGAATGCAATGCTTTGTGTGATTTGGGTGCTAGTGTTTCTGCGATTCCAAAGTCTTTATGTGATGTTCTGGGTTTTAATGAAATTGAAGAGTGTTCTCTTAATTTGCATCTTCCTAATTCTACTCTCAAGAAACTCGTGGGAAGGATCAATGATGTTCTTATTATTGCAAATAGGAATTATGTACCCCTGGATTTCATTGTGCTTGACATTGATTGCAATCCTACATGCCCTATTATTCTTGGTAGACCTTTCGTAAGGACTATCAGTGCTATCATCGATATGAAGGAAGGGAATATTAGATTTCAGTTTCCTTTAAGGAAGTGTATGGAACACTTTCCTTGAAAGAAAATAAGATTGCCTTATGAATCCATGATAAGGGCCACTTATGGTTTGAGCACTAAAGACGACGATATGTGATTCTATTGTTTCTATGCCTAGCTAAGGGCGTTAAACAATAGCGCTTGTTGGGAGGCAACCCAATGAATTTATTTATTTTTTCTTTCTGTTTTGTTGCGTCCATACCATCACAATTCTGTTGTGATTGTGTTTTTTGTGTTTGAGCCAAGCAAAACCTTTATGACTAGTCTTGGTAATGGTTTTTTGAACCTGTTGGAAAAAGACAGAAACTTTTCGCTCACGAGATGATTTTTAATTTTTATTCAGAAAGAGCTTTTTAGTTGATTCGTTTTGATACTGGTTGATATGCTTTTTTCCCAGCCTTCGTAATTTTTCAGAGTTTTTGAGGTACCAGAAGTATATGAAGTATACAGATTGCTACAGACTGGTCTGTTTTTGACAAATTCTGTTTTTGTTGAGTTTGTTCCTTGTTTTGATGAAACTATGGTTAGTATTAGGGGGTACGAGCCATGGAAAAGTGAGAATACAGTATCCCAACACCAATATAGATGGAATTCAAGTTTTCTACAGTACCAAAAGAAGTGGTAGTTTGTTTTCTTGTGCTAATGTTATCACAAGTTTCTGTTTAAGTTTTGTGTTGTGAAGTTTTCAAGTTTTGGGTGATGTTCTCATTGACGATGAGATAAGGAGTGGAAAGAGCTCAAGCTTGGGGATGCCCAAGGAATCCCAAGCCAAATTCAAGGACACCAAAAAGCCTAAGCTTGGGGATGCCCCGGGAAGGCATCCCCTCTTTCGTCTTCAATCCATTGGTAACATTACTTGGAGCTATATTTTTATTCACCACATGATATGTGTTTTGCTTGGAGCGTCTTGTATCATAGGAAGTCTTTTCTTTTTGTGGTGTCACAATCATCCTTGCTGCACACATTTTTGAGAGAGAGAGACATGCACTCATCGTGATTTTGCTAGAATGCTCATAGTGCTTCACTTATATCTTTTGAGCTAGATACTTTTGCTCTAGTGCTTCACTTATATCTTTTTGCGCACGGCAGTGCCTGATTTGGTAGTTGGCTTATGCTATGAAAGTAGTCCCAATTGTGATAGGTACCCAAAGAGGATGCAAAAACCTCCATTTTCATGTGCATTGAGTAGAAAGAGAAGTTTTGATTCCTCTCAATTAGTCTTGAGACGTGGATTTTGTAATATTAATAGCTATGTTAGTAAGGTGTTGTGAATCCCGAAATACTTGTGTTGAAGTTAGTGATTTCCGTAGCATCCACGTATCGTGAACCGCTATGTTAGGAAGTTCGAGCATAATTGATGTATTCATTGTCATTCTTTGTGTTGAGGTCGGGATCGCGCGATGGTTAACACCTACCAACCATTCCCCTAGGAGTATGCGTTTAGCACTTTGTTTCGATTACTAATAAAAACTTTCGCAACAAGTATGTGAGTTCTTCATGACTAATGTGAGTCCATGGTATATCTGCACTTTCACCTTCCACCATTGCTAGCCTCTCTAGCGTCGCGCAATTCTCGCCGGTGCACAAACCCACCATATTCCTCCCTCAAAACAGCCACCATACCTACCTACTATTGCATTTTCATAGCCATTCCGAGATATATTGCCATGCAACTCCCACTGTTCCGTCTCATGACCTGTGCCGTCACTCTCATATTTCCATTGCATGATCGTAAGATAGCTAGCAAGATGTTTGAACGTCATACGCCATGCTAGATCGTTGCGCATCCCGGTGCACTGCCGGAGGCATTTCCTATGGAGTCATCATCATTGCGAGCTTTGAGGTGTGAGTAAATAAAAGTTTGATGATCATCATTATTAGAGCATTGTCCCATGTGAGGAAAAAAGAGGCCAAAGAGCACAAAAAGAAGCGAGAAAAATAAAAGAAAAGAAAAAAGAGAGGCCTAAGCGCCCAAATGAAAAAAAAGAGAAAAAAAGAGAAGGGACAATTCTACTATCTTTTTCCACACTTGTGCTTCATAATAGCACCATGTTCTTCATGATTGATAGCTTCTTGCTTTGTCACTACCATATTCTAGTGGGAATCTTCATTATATAACTTGGATTGCATATTCCAATGATGGGTTTCCTCAAAATTGCCCTAGGTCTTCCTGAGCAAGCAACTTGGATACCGGGGTTATAATTTCTGACAACCACCACCACACTCTATTGCACTTATAGTGATATATCCATGGCTCACGCTCATGTATTGTGTGATAGTTATAAAAGGTTTGAGAAAGTAAGAGTGCGAAAAGAATTACTTGGCCAATACCGGGGTTGTGCATAATTTACATTAGTTGTGTGAGGACGATGGAGCATAGCTAGACTATATGATTTTGTAGGGATAACTTTCCTTGGCCTTGTTATTTTGAAAGTTCATGATTACCTTGCTAGTTTGCCTGAAGTATTATTGTTTTCATGTCAATAGCAAACTATTGTTTTGAATCTTACGGATCTGAACATTCATGTCACGTGAAAGAAGTTGCAAAGGACAACTATGCTAGGTAGCATTCCACATCAAAAATTCATTCTTTATCACTTCCCTACTCGAGGACGAGCAGGAGTTAAGCTTGGGGATGCTTGATACGTCTCCAGCGTATCTATAATTTTTGATGGTTTCATGCTATTATCTTGAAAAACTCTGGATGTTTTGCATGAATTTTATATATTTTTTGGGGACTAACTTATTGACTCAGTGCCAAGTGCCAGTTCCTGTTTTTTCCATGTTATTGACCCCTTTCAGAGTAGATTTTGAAACGGAGTCCAAACGGAAGAAAATCCCCGAAAAGATTTTTTCCGTAACGGAAGAAGATCGGGAAGCTTGAGAGCCAAGGAAGGGGAGCCTCAGGGGCCCCACAAGCCCTCACCCCGCGACCAAGGGGGAGGCCACAGCCCACAGGCTTGTGGCCCACTTGGGCACCATCTGACCTAGGGGTTGCGCCTATATATTCCCTAAAATCCCAAAAAAATCAGGAGATCATTGAAAGTACTTTTCCGCCGCCGCAAGCTTGTCTCCGCAAGATCCCATCTGGGGCATGTTCTGGTGCCCTGACGGAGGGGGATTCGGATACGGAGGGCTTCATCATTAACACCATGACCTCTCCGATGATGTGTGAGTAGTTCACCATAGAACCTACGGGTCCATAGCTAGTAACTAGATGGCTTCTTCTCTCTCTTGGATCTTCAATACAAAGTTCCCCATGATCTTCATGGTGATCTATCCGATGTAATCTTCTTTTGTGGTGTGTTTGTCGAGATCCGATGAATTGTGGATTTATGATCAGATTATCAATGAATCTTTTTTGAGTTTCTTCTGATCTCTCTTATGCATGATTTCACATCCTTGTAATTCTCTTCGAGTTGTGGGTTTTGTTTGGCCAACTAGATCTATGATTCTTGCAATGGGAGAAGTGCTTGGTTTCGGGTTCATACCGTGCGTTGACCTCACCCAGTGATAGAAGGGGTAGCGAGGCGCGCATCGTGTTGTTGCCATCAAGGGTAAAAAGATGGGGTTTTCATCATTGGTTTGAGATTATCCCTCTATACCATGTCATCTTGCTTAAGGCGTTACTCTGTTCGTCATGAACTCAATACACTAGATGCATGCTGGATAGCGGTCGATGTGTGGAGTAATAGTAGTAGATGCAGAAAGTATCGGTCTACTTGTCTTAGACGTGATGCGTATATGTATGATCACTGCCTGAGATATCGTCATGACTTTGCGCGGTTCTATCAATTTCTCGACGGTAATTTGTTCACCCACCGTGATATTTTCTATTTTGAGAGAAGCCTCTAGTGAACACTATGGCCCCCGGGTATACTCCACACCATATTTTCAGCCTTACACTTTTTACTTCGTTGCACTTTCCGCCTTCAGATCTCACTTTGCAAACAATCTTGAAGGGATTGACAACCTCTTTGAAGCGTTGGGTGCAAGCTTGTTTGTGTTTGCGCAGGTACTCTGGACTTGACGAGACCCTCCTTCTGGATCGATACCTTGGTTCTCAAACTGAGGGAAATACTTACTGCTCCTGTGTTGCATCACCCTTTCCTCTTCAAGGGAAAAACCAACGCGAGCCCAGTCTCCATCAACGTGTCAATTTCTGTTGCTGTTGTTTGAGAAGTAGCATGTATCAACCCAAAATCTTGGAGCAGTACCTCGCTGTCGAGGCCACCGTCGACACCTCGCATGCGGACATTGCCATGCGGTTGGCTGTTGTGAACCACAACTCATGGTGTTCTCTTGAGGGAACTGCTGGTGCCTTTGATGAAGACTACGAGTTGTTTTCTTAGGTTTCCCGTACTTCCTCAGCTCCAGAGCCGACAGGTTGGGGACTGGACAGGCTCAGGCCACTCACCACTACGAGGAGGGCACCCACGATGTGGAGGCCTCGCCCTTTTCGAACCCCATCGTTATTGATATCTCCAATGACTAGGAATAACTTGTTTTCTAGCTTAATTACTACTGACCTACGTTCATCTAGATATGCATGTTAAGAATGTTTGATTCACCTGTTGCATGTCCTCCTCCCTTTCCTTACGAAATTATAGCGAAGTATCCAATGTAATACTACTATGCAATCTGACCTTCTAGTATGTTCTATTGTGCAATGTGATGCTGAGTTACATGTTTGGTTCATTTTTTGGTAATCATCTCCAATGCGATGTTCGATTGTTGTTGGTACAATTTTGTATTGTTATGCATGTGAGAACTTAATCTAATTTGGATATACTAAATACATGTGAAACATACAATTGCTATATTTCATAGTTCTTAGCACGCTTGGATTTTCCTTGTGGCACGGATTAATATGTTGGATCTGCAATGCGTTTATTTTTCATTAACATATTTTATTAATATCATGCAGAATCTCACTTATAACCTTATCATATTCTATCTTAAATACGTTACAGTGGGAGACACTGAAGTTTATCATCAAGGTTTGTGTCGGCATCAAAACCGGTAGATCTCGGGTAGGGGGTCCCGAACAGTAGACCTGGATTGACGGGCTATAGGAGAGAAGTGGAGACAGTGTTTACCCAGGTTCGAGGCCTCTTGAGGAGGTAAAACCCTATGTCCTGCTTGATTACATTTATGGGGAACGATGGTTACAAAGTTGATCTACCTCAAGATCGTATGAGCTAAACCCTAGATGAGATAACTTGCCTCTACGCATAAGATCTTGTAGCTTATATAGACACAAGGGCCCCTAGGGTTACATGTTACCAACCTTAGTCGGTGATAGAAGGGACGAACTCGTGCTCCTGACTTGGAGCACACACCTAGTCTTTGGAGCTATCCATCTTGATTACGAAGCTGTCAGATATTTTAGTCCTCAATGACGCAACCTATGTGGTCGGCCCATAAGGGTTAACCCGATCGCCCGAGGACCCCTTAATCCGGAACTCCCTTAGTAGCCCCTCATCTGGCCTTCAACACCGATGTGTATGGTCATTGGCGGCCAGACACATAGACTAATGGGCTTGCATGGCGAGTTCCTCCTATATTCGACTGATATCCATTTAGTTGCTCCGTCGCGTTCTAAAAACGGGTGTCATTAAATAAAAAGGATTTAAAGGCCCAGAGGTGAATAGTCCTTATGTGAAAAGTCACGATAACGAATTATGAGAAAAACGCGAATCGCGGATCGAGGCCACCTTCCTCGAGGCACGTTCTATCAATAAAAGAAATCGTGTTCTGCATTTAAGGGGATTCAAATTAATGACCGGGACCAACCTACGCATGTTCAACGATGTGGTTGCTTCTGGAAGTGGCAGAGTTGGTGGCGCAGTAAGCGGAAACCCTTGGTTTCACGACCTCCCTTAAAAGGGGAAAACATATCCAAAGCCCACCACATTCATTCCAAACCCTACTCCTTCCCCTTCCCAGCTCGAGCGCCCAGATCCATTCCATCTCACACCCTTTCGAGTCGCCCTTCGTTCCAAGCTCAGCAATGGCCAGCTCGGGTTCTCAGGGAAAGTGGGAGATCTCGTGTGTCTCCGAAGGGGATATCTAGGAGCGAAAGTGTTGTGGCTATATTGCGGCCGACATTGGCCACCGAGCACTGGAAAAGGGCCACATGGTACCTACGCCAAGGCCCGGTGAGCGGGTGGTGTTCGTAACCCACTTCCTCCGGGGACTGAGTTTCCTGCTTCACCCCTTCGTCAGGGGTCTGATGTTTTATTATGGTTTGGACTTCTATGATCTTCCCTCGAATTCCATTATGCACGTCTCCATATTCATCACCATTTGTGAGGACTTCCTACAGGTTCATACACACTTCGGTCTATGGCTCAAACTATTCAATATCAATCCAAAGTCGGTTAGCAGTTAGCACGCCGACTGTGGTGGGGCTGTGATAAGAAAGATGTGCCTAGTCCACGGTCGGAGGGCACACTGATCGACACATTCAAGGGCTGGTAGAAGGAGTGGTTCTACATCAGAGAGCCACGAGAAGCAAACTAGGCGATGCCCGACGAGTTCAGATCCGGACCCCCGGTGAGGCTAACCTTATGGATTAAGAAGGGTCTCGACTAGGGCTCGCCTTCAAATGTTAAGCTGCCGCAAAAATGCATCAAGCAGATAATGACGTCAAACATCTATCTGTCCGACGTAGTCCAGGTAATGATCCTTCGTCACATCCTTCCGTGCCAGCACCGGGATAACCCGATGTGGTCTCACAAGCCCGGCGACCCCTGGACGGTGCTCGAATTCTATCGCACCACCCATGAAAACTTGTGGCGGATACTGCTCAATCCGTAGCAGGAGTGGCTGGCCGAGGATGAAGACACCAGCTTGGACGCCAATACTTCCCCCTTGGAGGTACATCCGAGCTCTTATACTTACTCGAAGTCCTCATTTTATTGAAGGTCTTACTATCCCTCCTTCTTTGCATGATTGTGTGGAACTGGGCGGGAAAATAGACGGTCCAGCTCCCCTACCCGAGGAACCCCGGGCTTCTATGCTGAATCTGATTCTTGTAGAGGCGCCCTACGTGGTGCGAAACAAAATAAGAAGGAGACCCACGGGGCTCTCTGTTCGAGGGGTCCACCAGGTACCAAGTCCAAGGATACCCATGCCTCGTGCACCCACGAGGGGGAGGATGCAGATGATGAGGAAGAGAAGGATTCTCTTTAGGCGAGGAAGAGTGAGGCATCGGAGGGGGCCGAGGAGGGACAACCTCCTCGGGCTCCGAAGAAACCTTGCAAGAGAAAGGCTGCCCTTCTCGGCGTTGGCCTGGTCTCCGATGACGAGATCGGTGACGGTGTCAAAAGCAATGGATCTCGGGTAAGGGGTCCTGAACTGTGGACCTAGGATCGATGGGTTGGAGGAAGAAGGGGACACGGTGGTGTTACCCAGGTACATGCCCTCCTATGGAGGTAAACCCCTACGTCCTACTCGATTATATTGATGAAGGTGATTACAGAGTAGATCTACCTCGAGATCATATATGCTAAACCCTTGATGATTCAGCCTCCTCTACACGGATAGGGGTTCTTGTTTTATATAGAAACCAGGGACCCTAGGGTTTTACAATTACCGACTACCGCCAAGGGGTAGATGAGCCGACGTAGTCCTTCCAAGATTGGGGTCCATGCCAGGCTTCAGAGCTTTCCTTCTATTGTACGAAGTATGTTGATTGCCTGGCTCTGATGATGCGGCCCATGGGCCAACTCCGAGGACCCCCAAATCTAGAACTCCCTCAATCGGAGCCTTCGAGGCGATCCCTAGCTGAACCCCTATGGTCAAGCCCCCAGCCCAAAGATACGGAATCCAATTCTTACATTAGCAGAGTTACACCATATATTTATTGATAATGAGAAATGAGCTATCTCCTGTTACAACCCTGTCTCTGATCTTCCAACAGATCAATTGTCGGAGGAAGGCTTGCCGCCCGGTGCTAGAGCAACAGACAGCAGCGCGAGAGATCGACACGTTGACGGAGACTGGGCTTGCGTTGGTTTTTCCCTTGAAGTGGAAAGGGTGATGCAGCACAGGAGCAGTAAGTATTTCCCTCAGTTTGAGAACCAAGGTATCAATCCAGTAGGAGAATCTCGTCAAGTCCAGAGTACCTGCGCAAACACAAAAGAGCTTGCACCCAACGCTTTAAAGGGGTTGTCAATCCCTTCAAGATTGATTGCAAAGTGAGATCTGAAGGCGGAAAGTGCAACGAAGAAAAAGAGTAAGGCTGAAAATATGGTATGGAGTAGACCCGGGGGCCATAGTGTTCACTAGAGGCTTCTCTCAAAATAGCAAATATTCACGATGGGTGAACAAATTACTGTCGAGCAATTGATAGAACCGCGCAAAGTCATGACAATATCTAAGGCAATGATCATACATATGGGCATCACGTCCGAGACAAGTAGACCGATACTTTCTGCATCTACTACTATTACTCCACACATCGAATGCTATCCAGCATGCATCTAGTGTCTTGAGTTCATGACGAACAGAGTAACGCCTTAAGCAAGATGACATGATGTAGAGGGATAATCTCAAACCAATGATGAAAACCCCATCTTTTTACCCTTGATGGCAACAACACGATGCATGCCTCGCTACGCCTTCTGTCACTGGGTGAGGTCACCGCACGGTATGAACCCAAAACCAAGCAATTATCCCATTGCAAGAATCATAGATCTAGTTGGCAAAACAAAACCCACAACTCGAAGAGAATTACAAGGATATGAAATCATGCATAAGAGAGATCTGAAGAAACTCAAATAAGATTCATAGATAATCTGATCATAAATCCACAATTCATCGGATCTCGACAAACACAGCGCAAAATAAGACTACATCGGATAGATCTCCATGAAGATCATAGAGAACTTTGTATTGAAGATCCAAGAGAGAGAAGAAGCCATCTAGTTACTAGCCATGGACCCGTAGGTCTATGGTGAACTACTCACGCATCATCTGAGAGGGCATGGTGTTGATGAAGAAGCCCTCTATATCCGAATCCCCCCTCCAGCAGGGCACCAGAACGTGCCCCGGATGGGATCTTGCGAAGACAGAAGCTTGCGGCGGCGGAAAAGTACTTTTGATGATCTCGTGATTTTTTCTAGGATTTTAGGGAATATATAGGCGCAAAACCTAGGGCAGCGGAGGCTCAGGGATCCCACAAGCCAGGGAGGTGCGGGCCCCCCTGGCTGCGCCATGAGGGCTTGTGGGGTCCCTGCAGGCCCCCTGCCTTGATTCTCCGGCTTCCCGATCTTTTTC